>NC_083421.1:10391165-10691165 GCF_020745735.1 Hemiscyllium ocellatum | reverse complement strand
CTGATCAGATTAGGAGGCCAGCAGTTTCCAGTTCAGTGATCATGATAGTTTAACCATTTCAGGCCCGGTATTAGAAGCACTTGTTACAGTTATAGTTTTTACCCTCCCTAGATCTAGTGTGCCCACCCCACTAGTACAACTACCCCAACACCCTCGAGCCACTGTTTCATGTAATCTGTGTGCCTCTGTATAAGTCTTTCTGATCTGTAACATTCTTGGTAACTATGCTTGTAAACAAAACTTTTCACTATAACTCAGTACACATGACAATAAATAAATCAAATATATCAAAGCAAACACGCAGTGTCTAGCAGGACCATTCCATGAACCTTACCGACACATTCACAGAAGCAGCTTGAATGTTGTCCAGCTCCTACTGCACATGGACACAGACTGGTTCAGGAGCTGAGGAATGTCACATTGAGGTGAACATTGTGGGATCTTCAGTGAGCATCCTCACTTCTTTCTTATGATGGGGGAAGACATTGATGAAGCAACTGAAGATGTTTATGCTGAGGATGCAATCCTGAAGATCTCCCACAGAAATATCTCAGACTGAGGGAGTTGATAACCGTGAACCAGAAACATCTTCCTTTGTGTTTTAACTCACTCCAACCAGTGGAGAGTTTACAACTGATTACCATGAAGTGTAAGTTAGTTCCGCTCCGTGATACTATCCTGTGTCAAATTCTTCCTTGATATCAGGATCAGTCACTCCTACTGAGTCTTTGTGTTCACCTCCTTTGTTCATATCAATAGGCCATGGTGCAGGGCAGGGAGGTTTTTTTTCCCAAACAGAGGGTAGCGAATGTCAGGAATGTGCTTTGTCTGAGAGGTCGGGATCTAAATCACTGAAAGTACTTAAAGAGGAGGTAGATGGATTTTGATCTGTCAGTGTGTTGAGGCATTAAAGAGATTTGAGACAAAGAGCAGTTCAGCCATGATCTTATTGTAGGGCAAGGCAGGCTTGGGGGTTGGGGGCTTCACCACTTGGTCCTGTTCCATTTTTACTCATATTCTGTTATTGGAAAGCTACTGGGTGTTATTGTCCTGAAATTTCTGTTATTGAATGTTGCAGTGAGGGAGACCAGAAGATTTTGTGATCCATCTCTGGGTGAGGTATGGAAGCTGTATCCACAGTGAATCTGGGTCTACAACATGAGCAACAAACGAAGCACATGTTGCAAAGAGGGCAATCTCTGTAAAGAGGTATGAGGGACCTTTCTCGCTCACAGCTTGGGTTTTCCAATGACGTTGTCCAAACTATCCTAAACCAGAGTGACTGTCTTGAGGGGGTGAATGGCTTCCTTGGTTTCTGGGTGTCATGTTCTTGGAGTAAATGGCCTTCAACTGCTCCTGTCAGCAAATTTGAAAGGCTGAATGAAACATAATAACACAGGAGCGAGAAGCAGGAGTGGGCCATTAAATACGTTTACCCTACTCCATCAGGCAGGAACTTCTAATTGATAAGATTGTGGTCTCAGCCCCACTTTCACATCTATGTCTGATTATCTGTGACCCATCTGTCTATCAAATATTTAACTAAATCAGCTTTGAATAATTGTAAACAGAGAGGCCTCAAAAACATATGGGGAAGAGAATTTCCACTTGAAAGGACCTTTCTGAATTTCTTCTCAACACTCTCACAGATTCGTTGAAACGGACAATGAGTCCAACGTGTTCATGAAGATGAGATATGGTAATCCGATTGAGTCCATTTTTTGTGAAGAATTGCATCTCAGGTTGAGGTTCACATTGTAAGTTTGCATACGGAGCTGGGAGATTTGTTTTCAGATGTTTCATCACCATGCTAGGTAACATCATCAGTGAGCCTCCGGTGAAGTGCTGGTGGTATCCCCACTTTCTAATCATGTGTCTTGGTCTGTTAAGGTGGTGATGTGGGCTACCATGATACCAAGGGGTCTGAGTAGTCTTCAGGCATGTCTTTGATGCATGGTAATGTCGCTAGAGTTTCTAGCTGTACTTTGACTGCATTGTTTAGGAATCGGTGGACTGTGTGTAATTGGTTACCCATTCTTCTCGAGTATGCTGTATAGGTATTTTTCTTCTGCTGCTCTTAATTCCGGAGTGCCATAGTGTGTTGTGGCTCATTTAAATAATGTCCTGATGCAGCTCTGTTTGTGGGTGTTGGCATAATTGCTTCTGCAGCTAAGTAGCTAAGTTCTCTGTACGTTGCTTTTCTGTAAATGTTGGACTGCCATTCTGCACTGACTGTTTGTTCCACTGTGACATCTAGGAAGGGGAGTCTGTTGTTGTTCTACTCCTCTTTTGTGAATTTAGACCCCATTTACCAATCTCTGAGAAAAAGAACCGGAAATAATATCACCCACCCTAAGAGACCAAGACCAGCTATTGAAAACGGGACATCTTACCAGCACTTCACGGGAGGCTCACTGATAATGTTACCTAGCATGGTGACGAAACGTCTGAAAACAAACCTTCTAGCTCAGTGAGCAAACGTACAGCCCTATCTCGTCACATTTGCTGGGATTGGGCTCATATCTCTGTGAACCCTTCCAATTAATATCCCCATCCAGATGCCTTTTAAATATGGAATTGTATCAGCTCCACCACTTCCTCTGACAGCTCATTCCATACACGCACCACCCAATGTTTGAAAAGCTGTATCTGTGGTCCCTTTAAAATCTTTCCCCTCTCTCGTTAAAATTGTGGACTCCCTTATTCTGAGGAAAAGATCTTGGTTATTCACACCATTCATGCCCCCCCCCCCACCCCTCAATTCATAAACCTCGACAATATGATCCCTCAAACTTTGATGGTCCAGGGAAAAACTTCCCAGCCTGTCCAGCCCCCAAACTATAGCTCAAACTCTCCAGTCTGGTACATCCTTTTGAATCTTTGCTGCATCCTCTCATGCTTAAAAACTTCATTCTTATTTAGCAGAGGGAACAAATTGTACACTTTATTCTCAAACTGGCCTCACCAATGTCCTGCACAGCTGCAAAATGATCTCCCAACTCCTGTATTCAATGCTCTGAATGATGAAGACAGGTCCCATTGTACGCTGAGATGACCTTCTTCATTGTCCAGGAAACTAACTAATTTGTAAACTTATGAACTATACCTCTGATATTATCATGTAAATCATTCCTATAAATGATGAAAAGCAGTGGACCCAGCCCTGAGTCCTGTGGCACACGGCTGGTCAGTGGGTCCAATCTGAAAAGCAACACTCCACCACCACCTTACCTCTCTGATCTTCAAGCTCATGTTGTATCCAAGTGGCTTGCTGACCCTGGATCCCATGTGCCCTCAAGGTGCTAATCTATCTGACATGGAGAACCTTGCCTTGCATCCATATAGAGAACCTCGACCAACCTACCTTCATCAATCTTCTCTGTGATTTCTTTAAAAAGTTCAATCCAGTCAGTGAGACACGATTTCCCATGCACAAAGCCATGCTTACTGTCCCAAAACAACTCTTGTATTTCCAAATGTGTGTAAATCCTATCTTTCAGAATCCCCTCGAACAGCTTCCCCACTCCTGACATCCGGCTCACCAGTCTGTAGCTCCGTGGGTTTTCCGGTCACTGTTTCCTTTCCTAGTCCCAGTCCTCCACTGGTCAAAGCAAGTTTTAAATGTGATCAGGTGGGTGACATTAGCAATAATATGGATCTCAGACTGGGTCAGGGACAGTGTTAGGAACACACCAGGCAGACGTCTTTAATCTGCTAAATTAGCAAGTTTATGACCAAATTAAATTTACCCAAACTGGAATAGTACAATGAATGACAAGCAGTTTGGAAATTGCAAATATATACATCGATATTTGTCTATCTGAAAATACTGAGGAGTACACAAACACACACAAACACACATATGTTTGATGACAAAATATCTGCAGATTGTTAACTTGAAAGACCTATAGCCAAATATTAGCTGAACTCATGACAAAAGTTGAACTCATGAGAGATTGTCTCAAATGTTATTTTGCTTCTGAAGTTATTCTGTTCACACAAGCTGCTGGCAACGGGAATTTGTCCTGGAACAGTTGGATTTTGCTGAATTCCGTTTTCTCCATGCAGTAGGGGAACTGTAATGATTCACTGTCAGGAATCCTCTATAGGTGGTAAAAATGACTAAGGGGTTTTTAGCTGGCATATGTTGCCGTGAGGAGGAAGAAGAAAGAGGGACCGGGCAACAGGTCATTGTTTCTTAGGCAGGTTCAATTTACACCCACTCTAAGCTGAATTGTACAATGATGTTATCTGTCCCCAAACTAGCCCATGTGAGGTTTTCATGAACATCATCCAAACTGTATGACCCATCACATTCCCTGCTCCATGTAGATGCATCATTACTGCTGTCATACACAGAGCCATTTCCTAAGTGAAAAATGACCCCAATTGATTTGAAGATATGTTTATTCTGCCTGCATAATTTAAACATAAAACTTCCAAAGTCTTCACTAAGGTGTGTTAAAATATCCTAAATTTCTTCCCCTGTTATTTTTTAGACTATGTAAGATGAATTATCCATCAGGTGTTTACTAGCTACACTCTCCTCAAGATCTTATATTGTCAATAAGAACATCTCTCATTCTTAGGTCTAATCTGTTCGTCCTCCATAAATGTTGCGTTCATCCCAAGAATGAATAAAGACAAACATCTTTGAAAAAATTTTAAAATCAGAAATGCTTTCATTTTCAGTTTAGGGGAATAAAACTGCTCATTGTACATCAGACGTGATCTCAGCAATGCCCTGTACAGATACGTAAGGTCATATCCGATACCCTTCGCAAGAAACAGCATCATTCCATTTACCTTCTAAAATTACTTGCTGTAACTTCAAATTAACTTTATGTGAGTCAAATACCGGCACACACAAATTTCTCCGTACCACTGAGTTCTGCATTCTCTCTCCATTTAAATAATTTTCTGTTGTTTGTTCTTTCCACAAAATACAAACTTCCCATCTCTCACATTGTCCTGTTTTTTTTTGATGCCAGTACTCTCATTAACCTCCTCTGTCTGTATCCCATTGTAGACGCTCTGTCTCCAGAATATTAAAGAGAAAAGGATATCCTTATCTCAATCTTGATTGGTAGACACCACATATTTTTGTGTGTGTTAGTCTCACAGCAAATCAGCTCCCCTGTTGAAAAAGAAAGATGCAACAAATAGGAACAGACATAGACCATTCTCCCCTTCAAATGCAATGATTCTGTTCAGTAATATACTTATTCAGCTCAGCATTCACTACTCTCTTGGGAAGACATGTCTGATAACATAAGACCATAGAGCAGAAGAAATTAGAGCAGAATTTGGTCAATCATGCCTGTTGTTCAATCCTGATGGACATGTTTCATAACAAAATTCTAGTGCATTCTCATCATAACCTTAATCCCCTTATTAATGAAAACTTACTTATCTCTGTTTTAAAGAAGCTATTGTGTCTGTGTCTCTGTATTCCTGTTTGTGTGTGTGTGCAGTTCTGTGTGTTTCTGTTGAATGGCAGGAGACAGGGTGTTCATGGAGGCTTATTTTATTGGCCAGGAGGGCTGTACCAGGCTTATTATACAGGGAACGGTGCTGGATCTACTTCTGTTTGCCAGTTACATCAATGACTTAGATGATAATATCGAAGTAAGTTTGCAGATGATGTAACAATTGATGGTACAATGGAGAGTGAAGAAGATTATCTCAGATTACAAAGAGACCTTGATTAATCGGATCAATGAATCATTGACTGGTACAGCACGGAAACAGACCCTTCAATCCAACTCATCCATGCTAACTAGCTATCCTAAGTTAGTCTAATTCAATTTGCCAGCATTTGGCCCATGTCCCTCCCAACCCTTCCAATTCCTAGATCTAAACAGATAGTTTTGAAATGTACCAGACTCCTCCACTACATCTGGCAACTCATTCCACACAAACACTGCCCTCTGTGTAACAAATGTTGTTCCTTCAGCCCCATTTATGTCTTTCACCTCTCACAGTAAGCAGATGCCCTCTATTTTTGAACTCCTGTACCCTTTAAAAATGACTTTGGAATTTCAACCTATCAATGCCCCTCATGATTTTAGAAACATCTATAAAGTCTCCGCTCAATCTCTAATGCTCAAGGGAAAATAGCCCCAGTTCATTCAGATTTTCCCCTTAGCTCAAACTCTCTAACCCAGGTGGCATCCATGTAAATCTTTTCTGCACCCTTTAAAGTTTATGTGAGAAACAAAGCTCACTCACTGCAGTAATTTAAGTCCGAGACAGGATCTGAATCAGCAGAGCTCTTTACTTCACACTTGCAAGTGGGTGTGATGCCCACAAGGCAGGGACAAAACATATCGAATTCAACAAATACTCGATATTTATACAATTTGGTTCCTATCTGTTCTTTTCTTATTGCATTGTTCCCCCCCCCCCCCACCGTTTACATCCTCCACTTCCCTGAGACCATCCTGCTTGTCTCGTGTCTTATCCGGTGTTGTCTGTGAAAAACATGCTCATTCCTGATTTCAGGCTATTTGCCCCTCATCCTACCTTTTCACAGCATCCTGTCACGAAGCCCTTCTAACTGGGATTATCATTTGTTACATCCTTAGCAAACCAATTAGCATTTCCTCCACAGAGTTCACATTCTTGTTGACTCAGCTCCTGGCTGAAACAATTACGCACTGATGGAATTCAGTTATTTTTTATATAATGAATTTTAGAATTGCAGAAGAAACATAAATTTCCTATATCCCACAGTTTAACAGTGTCTTTTCTAAAGCAGGAAGATCAGAATGGAACGCAGTATTCCAAAAGTGTCCTCACTGATGTCCTGTTTAGATGCTTCATGTCATCCAAACGTCTGTTATCAAAGCACTGAACAATAAAGATAAATGTTCCAAATGCCTTCGTCACGACCTATTGTCCTATGACTGCACCTTCAAGAATCTGTGAAACTGCACCACAATGGTTATCACTGCTGCCTCACAGCACCAGGGACCAGTGTTTGATTTCACCCTTAGATGACTGCCTGTGTGGTGTGTGCACATTCTCCTCGTATCTGCCTGGACTTCCTCCAGATGGTCCAAATTCCTTCCACAGTCCAAAGGTGGGCAGGTTAGGTAGATTGTACGTGCTAAATGACCCACGATGTGCAGGCTTGATGGGTGAGCCATGGGAAATATATGGTTGCAGGGAAAGGGTAGGGCTGTGTCTGCTCGGATGCCCTTCCGAGGTTCAGTGTAGACTCCATGTGCTGAATGGTGTGTTTCCACTCTGTCGGGTTTTCTGTGAAGGTCTCTTTGTTTGACAGCACTGCCCTGGACTCTACCATTATGTCTATAAGTCCTGCCGTGATTTGCATTACCAAAATGCAACACATCACATTTATCCAAAATAAACTCCATCTGCCACTCCTCAGCCCCTCGATCCATTTGATCCAGACAGCTTTCCATTCTTCTCTGTATTTCTGTCTTCATTTTTTCTTCTTGGGGATTCCCCTTCCCAGGTCTTTGATAGATGAAGGTACCTGTCAGAGAGCAGATCCTTCTGCAAGCAGTCTTGTTGGTGCCAGCTGCTCTTTGCTGTCCTGGCTAACTGTTCAAAATGTTTGATATTCATTCCCCAAAACATCGGATCCTTTCATTTTATCAAGCAAAATAGGAATATTCAAATTCAATTGGACTTCTGTATCTGGGACATCATTTACACTGATTGGGTGAATTCTGAATTTGTTTTTGTGTCCTAGCATCAGAGTATCAGATATGTGTCTCAAACCAATGTTACATTTTAAAATGTTCAGCACACTTTGTGCTAGCCAGAAATTTCAGCTCCCTTAAAAGTACAGTACACCCATAACTCCATAACACATTCCCAGTTCAGATAAAATGAACCAACGTAATGAAAAGATGGCTTCATTTTTTTCTATTCTTTAAACACATTACCAAAACATACCAATAACTTTAATCTAACCCACCTTAACTTCTTACCATACATAAAACATTGGATAAATACCAATCTTATCTGAACTTCATCAGTTAAATCTGCAGTAACGCATCTACAACTACATACTTACAACCTGCAGCATGAGATTTTTAAATGAAAAGTCTCCAGCATAAGACTCCAATGAAATAGGCTCATATTTTTGTCTTTAAGACGTGCTAAGAATGTAAGAAGATTACGATCCTCTTTCTCATCAAAATGTGGCAGTGTTTTGACATATTTGTATGTATTGCTATCTTCTCTTTTAATCTCTGTCCGTTAACTTGACTTTGCTGACTGAGTCGCAACTTCTCAAGTTCAAATTCTCTCTTTTTTTTTGCTCAGCTAAGAATGTTCTCTCTCTTGCTTTTTCCTCTCTCTCTTCTGTTTCTTCCTCTCTTTCTCTCTTCTTTCTCTCTTTGCTCAGCTAAGAACCTCCTCTCTCTCTCTCTTCCTTTGATTCTCTTCTAACTCCATTTTCCCTAATTGTAATGTAAACGTTCCCACCTCTACTGCAGTTGTCTGTTTCTTTCACACACTGAAGTGTTTGAGTAATTCCCTTACTTTGGTGAGACCCAACTCTAACTTCTTTGCTAATTCTGAAAGGATGAACTTTTTCTGTCCTGCTGAATGTTCTTGACAAATTTGAGAATCTTGTTCAAATCCCATAACCTCTTTAGGAATTTTAAGAGGCATTTCTCTCATTTTTAATTTAATCAAACACAAGTCACTGAAATTCAACAATTTGTCGCACCAAGGTTCAGCACACTTTGAGCTAGCCAGAAATTTCAGCTCCCTTAAAGGTACAGTAAACCCACAGCCTCATAACAGGGGGAGGGTTTAAACCAAGTGGTAAGGAGACAGGAATCAGGGAATTCCAGATGGAAACAAAAGATGGGAAAGGAAAGGGCAGATGAAGGCAGTGGGAAAAAACGTCTATCAAAGGGTTTTCAACCTTTTACGGAATGGTGATTGGTGTTGTGAGAATGGAGAAAATGAGGACTGCAGATGCTGGAGATCAAAGTTCATGACGTGCAGCCCTCCACTCCCTCCGCTCCAACCCCAACCTCACCATCAAACCGGCAGACAAGGGAGGCGCAGTGGTAGTTTGGCGCACCAATCTTTATATTGCTGAAGCTAAACACCAGCTCGCGGACACCTCCTCCTACTGCCCCCTTGACCATGACCCCACCTCCCACCACCAAACCATCATCTCCCAGACCATCCATAACCTCATCACCTCAGGGGATCTCCCATCCACCGCCTCCAACCTCATAGTCTCACAACCCCGCACCGCCCGTTTCTACCTCCTGCCCAAAATCCACAAACCTGACTGCCCCGTCCAACCCATTGTCTCAGCCTGCTCCTGCCCCAACGAACTCATCTCTGCATACATCGACACAGTCCTGTCCCCCTTCGTCCAAGAACTCCCCACCTATGTTCAGGACACCACCAATACCCTCCACCTCCTCCATGATTTTTGCTTCCCCGGCCCCCCAACGTCTTATCTTCACCATGGACATCCAGTCCCTATACACCTCCATCCCCCATCACGAAGGCCTCAAAGCCCTCTGCTTCTTGCTTTCCCACCGATCCAACCAGTACCCTTCCACTGACACCCTCCTTTGACTGACTGAACTGGTCCTCACTCTGAACAACTTCTCCTTCCAATCGTCCCACTTCCTCCAAACCAAAGGTGTAGCCATGGGCACCCCCATGGGCCCCAGCTATGCCTGCCTCTTCGTAGGATATGTGGAACAGTCCATCTTCCTCAGCTACACTGGCACCACCCCCACTTTTTCCTCTGCTACATCGATGACTGTATCGGTGCTACCTCGTGCTCCCACGAGGAGGTTGTACAGTTCATCCACTTTACTAACACCTTCCACCCCGACCTCACATTTACCTGGACCATCTCAGACTCCTCCCTCCCCTTCCAAGACCACTCCATTTCTATCTCAGACCACCAACTCAACACGGACATTTACTATAAACCAACTGACTCCCACAGCGACCGAGATTACACCTCCTCCCACCCTGCCTCCTGTAAAAACTCTATCCCATATTCCCAATTCCTTCGCCTACTCTGCATCTGCTCCCAGGAGGACCAATTCCAATACCGAACAACCCAGATGGCCTCCTTCTTCAAAGACCACAACTTCCCTCCCAGACGTGGTTGATGATGCTCTCCACCACATTTCCTCCACTTCCCACTCCTCCGCCCTTGAACCCCGCCCCTCCAATCACCACCAGGACAGAACCCCACTGGTCCTCACCTGTCACCCCACCAACCTCCAGATACATCGTATCATCTGTCGTCATTTCCACCACCTCCAAATGGACCCCACCTCCAGAGATATATTTCCCTCCCCTCTCCTATCAGCGTTCTGGAAAGATCACTCCCTCCATCACTCCCTCGTCAGATCCACACGCCCCACCAACCCAACCTCCACTCCCGGCACCTTCCCCTGTAACCGCAAGAAATGCAAAACTTGCGCCCACACCTCCCCCCTTACTTCCCTCCAAGGCGCCAAGGGATCCTTCCATATCCGTCACAAATTCACCTGCACCTCCACATACATTATTTACTGCATCCGCTGCACCTGATGTGGCCTCCTATACATTGGGGAGACAGGCCGCCTACTTGCGGAACATTTTAGCGAACATCTCTGGGACACGCGCACCAACCAACCCAACCGCCCCGGGGCTGAACACTTTAACTCCCTCTCCCACTCCGCCAAGGACATGCAGGTCCTTGGCCTCCACCATCGCCAGACCATGAGAACACGACACCTGGAGGAAGAGTGCCTCATCTTCTGCCTAGGAACCCTCCAACCACAAGGGATGAATGCAGATTTCTCCAGCTTCCTCATTTCCCCTTACCCCACCTTTTCTCAGTCCCAACCCTCAGACTCAGCACCACCTTCTTGACCTGCAATCTTCTTCCCGACCTCTCCGCCTCCACCCCCTCTCCGGCCTATCACCCTCACCTTAACCTCCTTCCACCTATCGTATTCCCAGCGCCCCTCCCCCAAGTCCCTCCTCTCTACCTTTTAGCTTAGCCTGCTTGGCACACCCTCCTCAATCCTGAAGAAGGGCTTATGCCCGAAACGTTGATTCTCCTGTTCCTTTGATGCTGCCTGACCTGCTGCACTTTTCCTGCAACACATTTTTAAGTTGTGAGAATGGAGTCAATGCAAAACTGAGAACAGATACTGTCCCAAGGAAACTCAATGGAATCAGTCTCGGTGCATCCAAGAGGTGATAAGAGGCAGAAAACACTTGTGGAAGTTCGTCCTGGGCCTCCAAACCGTACTGATGACTTAGAAGATGGCAGAAAATTAGAGATTCATACAACAGGGATGCTACAGTTATCATCATTTTAATGTACAGAAAGACTGTTATACTACATTCATAATAATACTGTGACAATGAATTGTTGGAGTCTGTACATGATGGTTTTTTACACCAGGATGCCGAACAACAACCCTGGGACCACACTCCCTTAGATTTGGGTTTGGGCCACGGTAAGGGGTTAATGGGAACAGGTGGTAATGGGAAAGATGCCCATAATATATCAGAATGGTTCATTGGCATTGTAAGTGACGTAGTTCTGAACAAACCCATGGTCCTACATCTAACCAAAGGAAATTACAAACAAACGAGGGGAGAGTTGGCTGTGTTACACTTTAAGTTGTCAGAGAAAGGAGCAAGACTGAGCTTTGGGACCAAGGGAGAATTCAGCAAAGGGTGCCCAGGAAGTTGATTAAGAGGGTGAACATAAAGTGTGAGAATACAATTTGTAAGGAATATAAAACAAAGCAAAACAAAAACTGATGTGTTTTTCACAGGAATGAGGCTGTCGCTGGCTGGACAGCATTTATTACCCATCCCTCTTTGCCAAAAGCACATTTAAGATTCAGCTACATTGCTGTGTGTCTGGAGTCACATGTAGACCAGAGCGGGTAAGGACAGTGGTTTCCTGCCCTGAAGGAGATTAGTGAACCAGCTGGGTTTTTCCTACAATCGACAATAGATTCCTGGTCATCATGAGACCCTTAATGTCAGACTGCAGGATGTTCTAAAAGCATGACAAAATTCTTCATTGAAGACAAATTCTTTGAGAGTCTACATACTTATAGTCTGAAATCAGGTGAACAGATAATGAGAAACCAGGAAATGATAGAGCAAGTAACAACTACTTTTGTTCACTTTCGTAGAAGAAGACACAAATAATTTCCCAGAAATTCTGCAGAAGCAAGTGTGTCTCGATAAGGAAGATTTGAAGGAGATTAATATTTGTACAAGATAATGCTGGATAAGTTAGTGATATTAAAGTGTTACAAAAGGAAATGTTCATTGTGTTGGAACCCTTGCTGATTATTCATTATTTATATTTTTATTCTTTGGTTTGGTTTGGAAATAAAGATGCCTGATGAACTTTGACACACCTTGTGTCATAAAGAAAAGAGCACACATTTGTTTTATTGGTGAATCCTCACAGCCCTGGCAGCAGCCACAGCCTCTTCATTCAGAAGTATTCAGCCTTACCCGTCATCTTCAGATATGCACGTATGGCCTCTCGGATACTGAACATCTCCGTGAAACCCGGTCCAAACACCCTATCCCTTGCAAGTCACCATTGCTAACCAACTGCATTAAAACAATCCTGGTTGTACTGGGAGCAATGGGGTCACTGGGAACATTAGGGAGATGGAGCAACACTTCCAATATCTGAACTGGTCAGACTGAACCCTCCAGGATACCCTGTATCACTGAGTCCTGTGATCTCTCTCCATTTCAGGAATATTCTTCCTAGAAAACAATGACACGTTGTATATCACGTTGTATTCCATCTGCTGTCTATTGAGTTTACCTGTTTATATTTACAAATACTCTAATTTCTCTTGATAACTCAATTTCCTGCTATCTCAGTGTTATCACCAAACTGAGTTGCAGAGTGTTAGCTCCATGCCTCCCAACCCTTGAGAGAGATTGTAAATAATTGGGGACATAGCACTGGTCAATGGGTGTCTCCAATGTTTGTGTTCTGTCAAACTAATTAAGATTGATTTATCCTGAGCGTCTGCTTCCTGTTTGGGAACCATGTCCCCCCACCCCGACTCCTGTCTAGCACATTTGAAGGACTGAATAACAGCAAAGAGATTAAATCAGCAATTCGCCCACTCAAGCCTGCTCCGCCATGAAATATGATCACAGCTGATGTCATCTTGGCCTCTGTTCCACTTTCGTGCCCACTCTCCAGAATCCTTCAATCCAGAATCAGTATCCCAGCATCGACTACATTCTGTGGCACTGAATTACACAGGCTCACAACCCTTTGAGCAAAGTGAATTCTCCTCACCCTTGTTTGAAATCTGCTCTGCCTTATTCTAAGCGATGATCTCTTGTTCTCAATTGGCCCAGAACAGGAAATATTCACTCCACATTTGTGTTGCCACTCACCTTTAGCATCGTGTCAACCGCAATGAGATCTCCTCTCATTCTTCTAAACTCCAGAATGTATATGCCTGAATTGCTCAATTTCTCTTCATAAGATAAATGTCTCATCTCTGGAATCAATCTCGTGAACGTCCTTTGAACATTTCCAATGCAACTAAATCCGTCCTCAAGTCAGGGCACTGAAACTGCAGAGAGTACTCCAGCTGTGATCCTATTAATGCCTTGCATATTTACAGCAATACTTCCCGACTTGTATCCTATTCATTTAGACAGAGACACTGAAATTGCACTTGCCTCCCTCATTACCTGGTCTACCTGCATGCTGGTTTTCTGTGATATGCACAAGGGCACCCAGATCCCTTTGTAAAAAGCACCCTGAAGTTTCTCTCCATTTACATGATAAGATGCCTTTCTACTCCTCTGAATAAAGCAGGTAACCTCATACTTGTCCATGTTAAATTTCATCTGCAAAATGTTCGCCCATGCCCCTATTCCCACGATGTGCATTTGTATATATCTCGCATTTTCATTGCAATCTACTTTCCCACCTATTTTAGTGCCAATTGAAAACGTGGGTACAGTATTTTCTATCCCCACAGCAAGTAATAACTCAGATGCAAATAGCTGTGGCCTGGTGGCTGGAACCTATGGTATGCCAAAAGTTGCCAACCAGAAAATGCCGCAGCTATTTCACCTTGCTGTGTTTTGTTGGTCAGTCAATCATCTATCCAAGTTAATAAATGACCCCATACCATATATACTCTTACTTTATGAATTAATATTGTGTGCAGCACCTCATTCAATGATATATTACATCACCAGGATCCCCATTATCCACCTTGCTTGTCACATCTTTAAAGAACTTGAGCAAAAAATTCAAACATGATTTATCCTTCAGAAAAATATGGTGACTCTGATGGATTATGGTTTGACTTTGTAAATTTCCTGTTATCATTTGATTCAGTTATTGTCACATGTACCTCAGTACAGTGAACAGCTTTGTTTATGAGCAGTACAGGCAGATTACAGTAAGCAAGGACATACAGATCATAGAGTGAAAAAAACATAGTCAGAGGCACACGGGTGATGGTCAGACAGGATGTGTGTTAGGAAAGGATCGGCATTATTTGAAGTTCGAGAGTACATTCATCGGTCCAATAACTGCCAGGAAGAAGCTGTTCCTGACCCTGCTGGGGCATGTATTCCAGCTTCTGTACCTTCTGCCTGATGGGAGAGGTTATACGAGATCATTACCGGGGTGTGATGGGACGTTGGTGATGTTGTCAGCCTTTCTGCAGCAGCGAGCCATCTAAATAGAGAGCATGAATGGAAGGTTGGTTTCTGTGATAGCCTGGGCTGTATGCAGCTCCTTTTTAAGTTATTTACTGTCCAGGGCAGAGCAGTTGCTACACCAGACTGTTATGCAGCCGGACAGTAAGCTTTCAGTGGTTCATCTGGAGAAATTGGTGAGAGTCCTTCTGGTCATGCCAAATTTCCTGACCCTCCTGATGAAGAAAACACATTGTTTTCCTTCTTAACCAATCCATCCTCATAAGAAGTCTCAGACATGGTGTTGGTTATTGTCACTCCTAGGAACTTGACAGTCTCCACCCTCTCAACCTCAGCTCTGTGCATCTAGACAAGGGCATTTTGCCATCCTTGTCACCATCCTTTCTTTCTGAAGTCAGTGATCAGTTCTTTGGTTTTGCTGACATTGAGAGAGAGGTTGTTCTCACTGAAACAAGTTATTAGCCCTTCATTTCCTTTCTGTTTTTTGAGTTGTCATTCTTTGATATTCGTCCTATCACAGTCATGTCACCAGCAAAATTGTAGATGGCGTTCATTTGGAATTTGGTAGCGATGCCGTGGGTGTACAGGGAATAAAGTAACAAGTTAAGAACTCATCCTTGCAGGGGGCGGGAGTGGGGTTTGGGGTGTGTGGCTCCAGTGTTGCATGTTATCATGGAGGAAGTGCAGTTCCCCATCGTCACTGATTACAGTCTGTGGGTCAGAAAGCTGTGGATCCACTTCCAAAGGGTGGAGCCGAGACCAAACTCTCAGAGTTCTGAGACCAGTCTGGTGGAGATCATGGTCATTAGTGATAATTATTTCCTTATTAATAGATTCTAATGATCTGTCTTAAATCCCAACCATTCGCTCACTACTTTTTAATCCATAGTGAAGATGATCAATCTAAGTTCTTTGCTTTCTAAATCCTCTATGTTCTCTTTTAATCCCTCTGTAACAGGCACAGGGCTTTGTAAGATCTGCTCCAATTGCTGTGTTAGAGCCATCAGTGACTGAGTGTGCTCATTCTGTTCCTGGTTTGCAAACTCAATGGGCTGAATGTCCTTGAGGTATTTCTACATTGTTGTACCGAGGCCAGAATGTCCAGCTTCAGGTCTACTTGTTCCCCTCCTGATAATGCATACGAGGCTTGCTGTGTTATGGAATCTTCACATTGCTGCTTCACAGTTTGAGGGGCTGAAGGGTCTCCTCATGTTCTACCATAACAGGCTCAAAATGCTGAATGGTCTCCTCCTACATCCCTGAAATGGGAGTGAGGGAATGATTGGTTTTCTAAATCATGAGGGACATGGAGAGGATAAATAGGCAGTGTCTGATACCTGGGTGGGGAATCCAGACCTAGAGGGCACAGGTTTTGGCTGAGAAGGGAAAGATACAAAAGGGACCCACGAGGCAACTTTTTCACTCAGAGGGTGGTGCGTGTATGGTATGAGCTGCCAGAGGAAGTGCTGGAGGCTGGTACAATTGCAACATTTAAAAGGCACCTGATGGATATATGAATAGGAAGGGTTCAGAGGGATATGGGCCAAATGCTGGCAAATGGGACTCGATTAGATGAGGATATCTGGTTGGCATGGGTGAGTTGTACATCTCTGTGACTCTGACAGACACATGCCTGAATTACCTCCTCCTTCCTCATAAAATGTCACAAACAGTTTTATACCCTTCTCCAATTCCCATGCAATAGGCTCTTTCAGCTGTATGGCCTTCTGTTATTCAAGTATAACAGTCACAAGTCACTCTGTGACCTCTTCCATTTCCTGAGTTACAAACTTGAGGAAGCTGAATGGACTGATCCTGGTGTTGTCCAACTGGATATTGATGCTTCATGACCTACTCTGGGCCCAGTATTATAGGCATCGAGGGGCTGATTGGCCTCCTCCTGTAACTGTATATCAGTCTCCAGGGGCTGAAGAGCCTCGTCCTGTCCTGATATAATGGGGTCAAAGGCCGGAATACACCTCTGCTGTTCCTGTGTAATAGGCTGGAGAAGTGGCATGGATTCCCCCATTCTCTGTGTAATGGTCTCTTGCTCACTTCCTCTGGTCTTCGATGTAAAATTCAGATCACTTTTCATTTTTATTGGACTAGCCTTTCCTTCTACATTCACATCTTCATTGCAGAAATCAGATGAGGGAATCATCTCTGAGTTGCTCCCTTTCTTCAGTGAGGAGACGAAATCTGTGCTCACTGCTTGAGATGTGATCTCACAAAGTTCCTGGACAGCAGTGTCATTGTAGAACTTAATTTGGAGATACCAGTATTGGACTGGGGTGGACAAAGTTAAAAATCACACAACACCAGGTTATAGTCCAACAGGTTTAATTGGAAGCACACTAGCTTTCAGAGCGACGCTCCTTCATCAGGTGATTGTCGAGGGCTCGATCGTAACACAGAATTTATAGCAAAAATTTACAGTGTGATGTAACTGAAATTATACATTGAAAAAGTGATTGTCTGTTAAGCCTTTCATCTGTTTGAATACAGTGATAGTTTCACTTCTTTCATGTGTAATTCACAAAACCTTTTCTTAAAAGTTGCATTCTCGGGTAAGCTGTTAACAATGGTGATAGCTCGGCAATATGTTGAAGGTGTTAGCCCCCTGTGTTCTTTGTCTATGACCTGATGTTTAGATTGATTCTCACCTAAAAAGTGAGATAATGGAGTTTTACATAAGTGCATGCAGTTTTTGACCAAAGTACAATGTAAGTCTGCAAGTACAAATTCACCCCACAAAATATATGTGTACATGTGGGTCTTTGTCTGTCTGTGTGTGTGTGCCTGTCTGTCTGTCTGTCTGGGGTGGGAGGTGTGTGTGTGTGTGTGTGTGTGTGTGTGTCTATAGTGCAATGCTGGTCACTTGTAATGTGACATGAACCCAAGGTCCCTGTTGAGGCCCTCCCTATGGGTACCGAACTTAGCTATCAGCCTCTGCTCGGCCACCTTTCTCTGCTGCCTGTCCTGAAGTCCACCTTGGAGATGGTCACCCGAAGGTCCGAGGCTGAATGTCCTGGACCACTGAAGTGTTGCCTAACTGGGAAGGAACACTCCTGTGTATTGATTGTTGTGTGGTGCCCATTCATCCATTGTCGTAGCCTTTGCTCGGTTTCCCCAGTGTACCATGCCTCTGGGCATCCTTGCCTGCAACGTATAAGATAGACAACGTTGGCTAAGTCACATGAGTACCTGCCATGTACAAGGTGGGAGGTGTTCCCATACGTAATAGTGGTATCTATGTCCACAATCTGACACGTCTTGCAGCATCCACCGTGACAGGGTTGTATGGAGTTGTCCTGAGAGCCAGGCGGTTTGCTACGAACAATGATCTGTTTGAGGTTTGGCGGTTGTTTAAAGGCAAGTAGAGGAGATATGGGGAAGGTCTTGGTGAGGTGCTCATCCTCATTGATAATGTGTTGCAGGTCACGAAGAACATGGCTTAGTTTTTCAGCTCCTGGGAAGTACTGAACAATGAAGGGTACCCTGTCAATTGTATCACGTGTCTGTCTCCAGAGGAGTTCATTACAGTCCTTGCTGTGGCACATCGGAACTGTTGGTCGATGAGTTGAGCGTCGCACCCTGTTCTTGTGAGGGCATCCTTGAGTACTTCCAGGTGTCCGTCATGTTCCTGCTCATCTGAGCAGATCCGGTGTATGTGTAGGGCTTGTCCATAGGGAATGGCTGTTTTAATATGTTTTGGGTGGAAGTTGGAGAGGTGTAACATTGTGAGGTTGTCTGTGAGTTTGCAGTAGTGTGTGGTGCTGAGGTGTCCATCCTTGATGGAGACGCATGTGTCCAAGAATGAGACAGACAGTCGAGAGTAGTCCATGGTGAGTTTGATGGTGGGATGAAACTTGTTGATGTCACTGGGTAGTTTTATCAGTGACTCCTTGCCATGGGTCCAGAGGAAGAAAATGTCGCCAATGTACCTGGTGTACAATGTTGGTTGGAGATCCTGCATACAGAAGAAATCTTGTTTGAACGTGTGCATAAAAATGTTGGCATATTGGGGTGCAAATCTGGTCCCCATGACTGTTCAGTGTGTCTGGGTGAAGAACTGGTTGTCAAAGGTGAAGATGTTGTGATCGAGGATAAAGCGGGTGAGCTGTAGGATGGTGTTTGGAGACTGGCAGCTGTTGGTGTTGAGTCCTGAGGCTGTTGCCGCGATGCCATCCTTGTGGGGGATGCTGGTGTAGAGTGCGGAAACATCCATTGTGACAAGGAATGTTCCCAGTTCGAATGGTCCGTGGGTGCTGAGTTTCGTAAGAAATCCGTGGTTTCGCGACAGAAGCTGGAGATTCCCTGTACAATAGGTTTCAAGATGCCTTCCACATAGCCAGAGAGATTCTCACATAGGGTCCCATGGCCCGACACGATGGGACGTCCCGGCTTTGTGTACCTTTGGAAGGCAGTAGAAGTCGCCTACATGAGAAGTACGTGGGATCAGGGCGCGTAGGGAATTCTGAAGGACTGGATCCAAAGTCCTGATCAGTGTGTTTAATTCTTGGATGTGTTGTTTGGTCAGATCAGCTGGTAGCAAGGACGCCCCGGAGGCATGGTACATTGGGGAAACCGAGCAAAGGCTACGACAACGGATGAATGGGCACCGCACAACAATCAACAGACAGGAGGGTTCCCTCCCACTTGGGGAACACTTCAGTGGTCCAGGATATTCAGCCTCAAACTTTCGGGTGACCATCCTCCAAGGTGGACTTCGGGACAGGCAGCAGAGGAAAGTGGCTGAGCCAAGGCTGATAGCTAAGTTCGGTCCCCACAGGGAGGGCCTCAACCGGGACCTTGGGTTCATGTCACATTACAGGGTGATCACCATTGCACTACACACATACACAGATATTCCTACACACACACACACTCACACATACACATGGACACAGGTACACACAGACACACACACACACACACACACACGCACACACATATTTTGTGGGGTGAATTTGTACTTGCAGAGTTACATTGTACTTTGCTTAAAAACTACATGCATTCATGTAGAACTCTGAGCTCAAAAACTGCATGAATTTATGTAAAACTCTGTTATCTCACTTTTTAGATTAGAATCAATCTAAACATCAGGTCATAGACAGAGAACACAGGGGGTTAACAACTTCAACATATTGCCGAGCTATCACCATTGTTAACAGCTAATCCGAGAATGCAACTTTTTAAAAAAAGGGTTTTGTGATTTACACATGAAACTGTCACTGTATTCAAACAGATGAAAGGCTTAACAGACAATCAATTTTCTAGTGTATAATTTCAGTTACATCACACTGTAAATTTTTGCTATAAATTCTGTGTTACGATCGAGCCCTCGACAACCACCTGATGAAGGAACTCTGAAAGCTAGTGTGCTTCCAATTAAACCTGTTGGATTATAACCTGGTGTTGTGTGATTTTTAACTTAGAATTTAATCAGCAGGGATCTATGAGAGCAAGAGAAATCAACAATACTCAAAAATCAACTGAACTGAAAATAATCAGCCTTTATTGTAAATACTGCTGCAATTTGGCTGGGACCAGGAAAGAGGATGGATCCAGTTCGTTCCCTGTTTCCCTTTCAGGATTTGTGCCTTACAAAAGTAACACATTATACACTTTAAAATATTCTGAGCAATTACAGATGATCATGACATGTGCTTAAAAATACGGGGTAGACCATTTAGGACAGAGATGAGGAGAAACCTCTTCACCCAGAGAGTGGTGGCTGTGTGGAATGCTCTGCCCCAGAGGGCAGTGGAGGCCTAGTCTCTGGATTCATTTAAGAAAGAGTTGGACAGAGCTCTCAAGGGTTGTGGAATCAAGGGTTATGGAGATAAGGCAGGAACAGGATACTGATTAAGGATGATCAGCCATGATTATATTGAATGGTGGTGCAGGCTCGAAGGGCAGATTGGCCGACTCCTGCACCTATTGTCTATTGTCTATTGTCTATAACCTGTACCACTGCACCTTAGTCTAAAACAAAATGAATCATTTGTGTCATTCCATAACTCTGTTTCTATTATACAGACCTTTTGTTCCGGCTGCGATCTGCAGTTCAATATATACAAGGAGCCGTGAGAAAGATGACTGAAGTTTGATCAAACTAATGGAATTTGTTTACATTCAGCCTGGTCCTGAAAGCTGTTTCTGACATTTTGTCTTTTAACTTACTGAATTATAACTCGAGAATTGATCCTTTTTTTTCTATTCATGCAATGTTAAATGTTGCCACAGTACCACATTCCCCCCTGTTGTCATATTCTTTGAATGCACAGACCAGGCTATCAGACTGTCAGCTGCAGAGATAGTTTACGGTCGGCTAATGATGACTCCATCGGATGCTCACACTAAACCCCTAGATCTCCATGTTATGGGTAAGCAAATGCATTTCTGCTTAAAGGGCAGCACGGTGGCTCAGTGGTTAGCCCAAAGATGTGCAGGTTAGGTAGATTGGCCATGCTAAATTGCACAAAGTGTTAAGAGCATTAGTTAGAGGGAAATGGGTCTGGGTGGGTTACTCTTCGGTGGCTCGGTGTGGACTTGTTGGGCCAAAGGGGCTGTTCCCACACTGTAGGGAATTTAATCTAATCTAAAGTAAAATGCAGAATTCCTTGAAACAGTTAACTCTTTCTCTGAAGTTTCTTCACTCACAGGTCCGACAATCACATTGCCCAGCTGAGGGAAACACGATTGCCTCCCAATACCCACGAGGAAACCCAGGGGATTACGTATTGGGTTCATCTATCTGATTGTAAGAAGGTTACTCCTCAACCGAGCAAATTTGAAAAAGTGCCAAGGGCAAAGCTTTGAGCCAATTTAATCCCGTGTCTTCAACTAATTGAGATAATTTTTCTTTGAAGGTACTGTTGGCCCATTCCACACTCCCTGCGGGTGATACACGTGGTGCACTTACTGTTTAATTGAAAGCAATACACACAATTCAGTATTGATTCGGGTAACAAAATGTGGTCCATTGTCAGAGCTTATCATCTTAAGCAACCCAAAGTGGGGACACCCTTCAGTTAGCAATATTTTCAATACTGTATGTGCAGTACAGTTAGTGGTGGGGAAGGCTTCAATCCATTTGCTAAATACATCAATCATCACTCAACAGTATTTATAACATTGTACCTTAGGTAGCTCAATGAAATCAAGCTGTATAGAAGCAAAAGGACCATCTGGCAGGGGTTAGTCACGGAAGGGCATTTAATACCTTTATGCTTGTTATGTTTCTTAAAAATAAGACATCTATCCAGCAGCATTTGAGCAGCTTTATTCAAATCTGGGTGCCACTCGGTGTTTAAAGGCAGCTATCCCATTCCTTCTTTGCCAAGATGGGAACAAGTATGCAAGTAATCAACAAGCACTGGGAACAAAGAATCAGGAATACAAACGTGACCTGCCGGTGTTAGCCAGAGGTGTCGTGGCGAGGAGTGCGAACACCCCATCGACTTCCAAAATCTACACTCAGATTCAGAGGTGTCCCTCTGGAAAGTGTGAATTGCAATTAGATCTGGCATGCCCTTTGTCCCCAAAGTAGCTACTCGATTTAGAGCCTGATTCCTGTTAGTTGGAACAACTAAAATGGCAGATGCAGCCATCTCCTTAGCAACCAATCAGCACGGTCATTTCCTCGTTGTATTGCAGTGTCCCTCCTTGTGTGTCTGGTGCATTTAATAACAGCCAATTGACAAGGAAGCAGCATAGCATGAGGAGATTTTTAACCCATAGAGCGTTCGGAATGGGATGCTCCGTCAAAGTAAGGAAGCCTTGCTGCTGCCAGAGGAAGCCAAGATCATGGGCAACACCAAATGCCGATCTGGAATCAGTGTAAATATTCACAATTTTATCAGTTGCTGGAATACAACCTCTGGTAAGGGCAAAAAGCTCGGCTTTCTGTGCAGAGACAGGGATCTGAAAGGCAGCAGACTCCTGAACAGCAGTGTCTGTTGCGATAGCAAATCCTGATTTTCGGACACCATCCGGGGAAACAGAGGAAGTATCATCAATTTCAAATAGGATGTCTGCCAAATCCGGGCAAGGAGCAGGAAGGAAATGATTCCTAAACAAACAGCAATGCGTGGGGTCAGGAAGATCATCAACGGGATGCTCAAGGATTATAGCAGGATTCAAAGTGCAGCAGTCACGAAACGAGAGGTAAGGGTTCTGCAATAGTGAGACCTCATACGGCTCAGACGAGCTTGGGTGAGATGTTGGGTCTGCTGAGAACTGAGAAGGTGAACAACGGAATGCAAGGTGTACACTTGCACGGCTGGTGAAGGATCAGATTAGAAGCTGCCTGTACGAACAGATGGACAGCAGTTAGGATTTGAGTGTATGGAGGGAGGCCACAGGCAACAGGATCCAATTTAGTGAAATAATTGGCCACTGGATGACAACGGTCACCATGCTGCTGAGTTAGGAAATGCCCATTTGTGAGATCGTTTGCTTTAACAGTATTCTGAGCACGAGACTATAGATCAGGCTATTTAGGAATTGGTGGGCAAAGGTGAGGACTGCAGATGCTGGAAACCAGAGTCGAGATTAGAGTGGTGCTGGAAAAGCACAGCAGGTCAGGCAGCATCCGATGAGCAGGAAAATCATCGTTTTGGGCAAAAGCCCTTCATCAGGATTGGAAGCAGGGAGCCTCCAAGATGGAGAGATAAATCAGGGGGAGTGACGGTGGAGGGGGCCCAGGACCTGCATGTCCTTGGAAGAATGGAAGGGGGAGTTCAAATATTGGTACACAGGGCGGTGGGCGCTCCCTCACCACCCTTGTGGGAAGAACGCCTCATCTTCCGTCTCGGAAAACTTCAACTCCAGGGCAGCAATGTAGACTTCACCAGTTTCCTCATTTCTCCTACTCCCACCTTTTTTACCAGGATGTTGCCTAGTAGGGTAGGAAAATCGTATGAGGAAAGGCTGAGGCACTTGGGGCTGTTTTCATTGCAGAAAAGAAGGTTTAGAAGTGACTTGATAGAGGTGTACAAGATGATTAGAGGTTTAGATAGGGTTGACCATGAGAACCTTTTACCAATGTATGGAGTCAGCTATTATGAGGGTATGTAGCTTTAAATTAAGGGGTGGTAGGTATAGGACAGATGTTGGGGTAGATTCTTTACTCAGCGAGTCCTGAGTTCATGGAATGCCCTTCCGGTAGCATTGGTGGCCTCTCCCTCTTTATGGGCATTTAAATGGGCATTGGATAGGCATATGGAGGATAGGGGGCTTGGTTAGGTGGGCTTGGATCGGCACAACATCGAGGACCAGAGGGCCTGTAATGCGCTATATTTTTCTATGTACTATGTTACCCCAGTTTGTAACTTCCAGCTCAGCACCATCCTCATTAACTTTCCTACCTGCCAATCTTCCTTTCCACCTATCCACTCCACCCTCCCCTCCGACCTATCAGCTTCATCCCCACCTCCATTCACATATTGTACTCTTTGCCCAGCACCCACTCACACTCTCCCCCAACACCTTCGTTCCCACCCCCCCACCCCCCCCCCGACCCCCTCACCCCAATTTATGACTCTACCCTGGAGGGTCCCTACCTCCATTCCTGATGAAGGACTTTTGCCAGAAACATCGATTTTCCTGCTCCTCGGATGTTGCCTGACCTGCTGTGCTTTTCCAGCACTATTCTAATCTGGACTCTATTTAGGAATTGGTGTTGAGTGATTGGAAGTGCTAATTGCAAACCTGGCTAAAAAGGAGCTTTTGTATGTAATGGTAGTACATTGGATTTTTTATGATGTCTGAATTCAAAGTTTTTTTTAAATACAGTTAAATACCTGAGTCAGGCAAGTCATGATGATACACAGGTGCAAGTTAGATTCAGTGAATTGGGACAGTATATGAGGCAATATCTGTCATTTATAGAAACAGTGTAAGGTATACAATATAAATATATCTCTCCAAGGTGTCAGACATTGTGGTATGGATATTAAAAAAATAGGACCCAGCAAAGGAGGATCAAGGAACTGATGAGAAAGCCAAATAGACAACACAAATGCAAGCTAACAAGAAACATAAAGCCTGACGAATAGATTCCATCAATATTTGAAAGGGAAAATGAAAGCAAGGTCCAATGTGGAAGAGTGAATGTGGGGACAGGATACATGATTGGAGAGAAAAGAGAAATTACAGCAAAACTAAAGAGTTACTTTGTATCTGTCTTCATGGAGGAAGATCCCGAAAATTTCCCAGAAACACCATATGACCATGGGACTTGTGGAAATAAAGTTTCAAATTGTTCATGTCAGTGATGAGGTAGTTGTAATGCACACCAGCAATTCGGAAGAAGCAGCATAGACATATTGATTGCATCAGTGATCACTGTGTTATTTTCCTTTACATTGTACAAAGACAGGAAGCTATTCTGGATAACTGGAATGTTCTGAATATAATACAATGATGTAAGAAGGGAAGAAGAGGGAGAGAGGAGAACTCTAGCGCAGTTAACTTCTCATCCACAGGAGGGAATCTGCTGGAATTTATCATTAACAATTTGATATTTGGTACTGAAAAATTATTAGCAAAATTGGAGAAAATGAGAATATATTTATGAAAGGAAAACTGTAATTGAGAAACTTTTTCAAAAAATTGTTTGAAAATGTTTTTGTAGACACAGCCAAGGGAGAAGCAATGAATGTTGCTTGAATGAAGGTATAGCTAGATATTCAAGAGGATATTTAAAGACCTCATACAGCGAGTGTCAAATAAAATTACACTGAAGGGCACTGAGGGAACATATGCAAATGGAATGTTAAAAGTTAGGTTTACCTTCAATTAAAGTTAATCGGAAGAGAGAAGTAAAGACATCCTGCACCAGTGTTGGTGAGACTGTGTCGGGATTATCGTGCATAGTATTGGTGTCCCAATTTAAGAAAGAATATACTGACTACAGACGCTGTGCAATGGACATTCTCCGGATTAATCCCTCAGATGGCAGGATTGTCTGATGAAGAAATACAGTTTGTGTACTCCAGAGTTTCAAAGAATCAGAGGTGACTGAAGTGAAGCTGAGAAAATTTATACTGAGGTGACTGACTAAAGAAGGGGCATATTGAGAGCAGGCAAGTTTAGGGAGACTGGTGAGAGCGGGCAAGGTTAGGGTGAATCCCAAGATATTCTACAAGTTCATCAAGCTGAACAGAGTCACCAGGGAGTATTTAGGGCCTATTAGAAATCAAGGCGGCATTCTGTATGTTAATCTGGCAAGCAGTGATAGATTGTTCCATGATTATTTCGCATCAAGTTTCCTTGGGATAAGGAGGATATAAGTACAGAATTTGAGGAGTTGGACTGTGAAGCCCTTGAACAGATTGATTTAAGGTGCAAGGGTTTAATGGTTTTGGCTGGTGTGAAATTGGACAAATCCCCAGGTCTGGGTGAGTTGTTTCTCAGTCTGCAATTAGAGACACGGAGGAACGGTCCTGACTCAAATGTTTACTTAGAACCTGGTCACAGGGGGACGTGCCAGAGCACTGGAGAACAAAGAATGTAGTTCCACTTTACAGGAAGGGTAATGGTGATAGCACTGGGAACCATCGATCAGTGAGGGTCAGATCAGAGTTAGAAATACTATTGGAGAAAATAAGGAAGGAGAAAATTAATCTCCATTTCGAGAGGCAAAGTTTGATCAGGGATAGTCAGCGTTACCCTATCAGAGGGAAGCCTAGTGTAAGGAATTTAGAAATGGTTTTCGAGGGTAGTTGTCATACGATTTTTCAGCAAGGTCTTTGACAAATCCACACTTGATAAATTGATAAACAAAGTAAAATATCACAGTATCCAGGGTAACTTGACGATTTCCTTCAATATTGTCTTAGTGGCAGGACACAGAGGGTGGTGGTAAAAGGCTGTTTGTGTGACTGGAGACCAGTGTCCCCGATGTACCATAGGGATTAGTGCTGTGTCCCTTAGTATTTGTGGTATTCATAAATGATGAATATGTGAATGTCGAATGTATGAAGGGGCCCACATTCCCCATCCTGGGTCAGCTCAGTCCCAGATTCAGTGTGAATACAGCACCAATACACGACCCATGAGGGACAGCATAGAAAGAGATTTACTGTGAATTCAGCCCCCATACCCCACCCAGGGTCAGCTCAGACCCAGATTTACTGTGAATACAGCCCCCATACCCCACCCAGGGTCAGCTCAGACCCAGATTCACTGTGAATACAGACTTCATACCTCATCCAGGTTGAGCTCAGACCCAGATTCACTGTGAATTCCATGAATACCCATACCCCAACCAACGTCAGCTCAGGCACAGAGTCACTGTGAATCCAGCCCCTCTATCCCAACCATGGTCAGCTCAGAAACAAATTTATTGTGAATACATCGCACGTACCCAACCGATTCATTGTGAATATAGCCCCGTTACTCCACCCAAGGTCAGCTCAGACCCAGATTCACTGTGAATACAGCCTCCATACCCTAACCAGGCTCAGCTCATACACAAAGTCACTGCAAATACAGCCCCTCTATCCTACCCACTGTCAGCTCAGAAACCGATTTACTGTGAATACATCGCACATGGACAACTGATGGTTAGCTCAGACAGATTCACTGTGAAACCAACCCCCATTCCCCACCCAGCGTCGGCCCAACCCAGATTCACAGTAAATACAGCCTCTGTACCCCACCCAAATTCAGCTCAGACCCAGATTCACTGTGAATATAGCACCCTTACACGACCCAGGGTCAACCCAGAGCGAGACTCACTGTGAATACAGCTCTGTTATCCTACATAGGGTCAGCTCAGTCCCAGATTCACTGTGAATATAGCACCCTTACCCGACCCAGGGTGAGACTCACTGTGAACACAGCTCCGTTATCTGACATAGGGTCAGCTCAGACACAAATTCACTGTGAAAACAGCCCCCATAGCTCACTCAGGGTCAGGTCTGACCCAGATTCACTGTGAATATAGCCCCTATTCCCCACACAGGGTCAGATCAGACCCAGATTCATTGCGAATACAGCCTCCATACTCCACTCAGCTTCAGCTCAGTCCCAGATTCACTGTGAATATAGCACCCTTACCCGACCCAGGGTCAGCTCAGAGCGAGACTCACTGTGAATACAGCTCCGTTATCCTACATAAGGTCAGCTCTGACCCAGATTCACTGTGAATACAACCCCCTGACCCCAACCAGGGTCAGCCCCAACACAGACTCACTGTGAATACTTTGACTTCTGCCCCTTTTACACTCACCATCAGGGACAGCTCAGAAACAGATTTACTCTGAATACTTCACACATACCCCACCGAAGGTTAGCTCAGAATCAGATTCACTGTGAATACATCCTCCTTACACCAACCAGGGACAGCTCAGACCCAGATTCACTGTGAATACAGCCTCCATACCAAACTCAGGGTCACCACAATCCCAAATTCATTGTGAATACAGTCCCAATTACACCCCCAGTGTCAGCTGAGTTCCACATTCACTGTGGATACACCCCCCATAACACACCCAGTCAGATCAGACCCAGATTCATGTGATTACAGCCCCCAAGCTCTACTCAGTGTCTGCTCAGAGCCCAATTCTGGCTATTGAGGGAGTGCAGCGTAAGTTTACAAGGTCAATTCCTGGAATGGCGGGACTACCTTACACTGAAAGACTGAAGTGACTGGGCTTGTATACCCTTGAGTTTAGAAGACTGAGAGGGGATCTGATTGAGACATATAAGATTATGAAAGGATTGGACACTCTGGCAGCAGGAAACATGTTTCCGCTGATGGGTGAGTGCCGAACCAGAGGACACAGCTTAAAAATACGGGGTAGACCATTTAGGACAGAGATGAGGAGAAACTTCTTCACCCAGAGAGTGCTGGTTGTGTGGAATGCTCCGCCCCAGAGGGCAGTGGAGGCCCAGTCTCTGGATTCATTTAAGAAAGAGTTGGATAGAGCTCTCAAAGATAGTGGAATCAAGGGTTATGGAGATAAGGCAGGAAGAGGATACTAATTAGGAATGATCAGCCATGATCATATTGAATGACAGTGCAGGCTCGAAGGGCTGAATGGCCTACTCCTGCACCTATTGTCTATTGTCTATTGTAATTTCTTGTGAACACAGCCCCCATAGCACACCCAGTGTCAGCTCAGACCCACATTCACTGTTAATACAGATGTCATACCGCACCTAGGGTTAGCTCAGACACGGACTCAGAGTGAAGACAGCTCATGTTTCCTATCCAGGAACAATTCAGAAACAGATACACTGCGAATATATCCCTCATAACCCACCAAGGGGTAGCTCAGACCCAGATTCATTGTGATGACAGCACCCATAGCCCACCCAGGATCACTGTGAATACATCCCCCATACTCAACTGACGATAAGCTCAGACGAAGATTCAATGTGAATATAGCCCCCAGGCCCCACAAAGAGTCAAATCAGCTCCACATTCACTGGGAATACAGCCCCCAATCCCAGGGTTAGCTCAGACCTAGATTCACTGTGAATGCAGTCCCCATACCCACCCAGGGTCAGGTCAGACCCAGATTCCCTGTTGAAAAATGTGATGTTGAAAAAACACAGCAGGCCAGGCAGCATCCGAGGAGCAGGAGAATCGACGTTTCGGGCATAAGCCCTTATTCAGGAATGAGCTCATTCCTGAAGAAGGGCTTATGCCCAAAAAGTCGATTCTCCTGCTCCTCGGATGCTGCCTGGTCTGCTGTGTTTTTCCAGCATCACATTTTTCAACTCTGGTCTCCATCATCTGCAGTCCTCACTTTCTCCAGATTCACTGTGAATACATCAGCCATGGCACACCCATGGTCAGCTCAGATACAGTTCAGTGAGAACAAATCCCCCATAACACACCCAGGGTTCGCTCAGACCCAGATTCATGTGAATGCAGCCCCCATACCTCAACCAGAGTCAGCTAAGACACAGACTTACTGTGAATACATCACACATACCCCACCGATGGTTAGCTGAGACACAGAGTCACTTTGAAACCAACCCCCACACCTATTCAGGGTCAGTTCAGACACAGATTCACTGTGAATACAGCCCCCATAACCACACTCAGGTTCAGCTCAGACCCAAATTAACTCTTAATGCAGTTCACATGCCCCACCCAGGATCAGCTCAGATCTAGATTCACTCTGAATACATCGCCCATAACCACATCCAGGGTAAGCTCAGTCCCAGATTCAATATAAATACAGCGCTCATACTCCACCCAGGGTTAGTTCAGATCCAGATTCAGTGAATACATCTGCCATACCTCACCCAGGGTCTGAGCTGATCAGCAGATTCACAGTGTACACTGCCTCCATACCATCACCAGGGTCAGCTCAGACTCAGATTCAATGAATACATCACACATAACCACACTCAGGGTCAGCTCAGACACAGACTAAATGTGAATACAGCCCCCATACCACACCTCCGGTCCACTCAGACACAGATTCAATGTGAATACAGCCCCATATCCAACCACCAGACAGCTCAGAACCAGATTCACTGTGAATACAGCCGCATACCCCTCCCAGGATCAGCTCAGTCCCAGATTCACTGTGAATACATCCACCTTTCCCCAACCAGGGTCAGCTCAACCAGAGATTCACTGTGAATACATCACCCATACCTCAACCAGGACAGGTCAGACCAAGTTCAGTGTGAACAAATTGCCCATACCACACCCAGGTTTAGCTCAGACCCAGATTGATGTGATTGCAGCACCAATGCTCTACGCAGGGTCTGCTCAGAGCACGGTTCACTGTGAATACAGCCCACATACCCCACCCAGGGTCAGCTCAGACCCAGATTCAATGTGAATACATCCCCCATACCCAACCCAGGGAGAGCTCAGACTCATATTCACCGATACAGACCATATTTTCCATCTGGGGTCAGCTCAGGAACAGATTTAATGTGAATACATCCCCAAATACCCCACCGACCATTAGCTCAGATGAATATTCATTGTGAATACAGCCCCCAACCGCACAAAGGGTCAGATCAGACCCAGGTTCACTGTGAATACAGCCCCCATACCCCAGCCAGGGTTAGCTCAGACATAGATTCAGTGTGAATACAATCCCCATAACCACCCAGGATCAGCTCAGACCCAGATTCAGTGTGAATACAGCCCACATACTTCACACAGGGTCTGCTCAGACCCAGAATCACTGCGAATGCATCCCCCAAAACATCACCCAGGGTCTGCTCAGACACAGACTCACTGTGAATACATGCCCATGCCACACTCAGTGTTGGCTCAGTCCCAGATTCACGATGGATCCACCTCCCATCTCCCACACAGTGTCAGCTCAGAACCAGATTCACTCTGAATGCAGCCCCGTACCTCAACCAGAGTCAGCTCCGACCCAGACTCACTGTGAGCACAGTCCCCATATCTCACCCAGGGTGAGCTCAGACGCAAATACACTACGAACACAATCCTCATACCTCACCAAGTTTCATGCTGCAGATTTTGGGGCGGCACGGTGGCACAGTGGCACAATGGTTAGCACTGCTGCCTCACAACACCAGAGACCCGGGTTCAATTCTCCGCCTCAGGCGACTGACTGTGTGGAGTTTGCACGTTCTCCCCGTGTCTGCGTGGGTTTCCTCCGGGTGCTCCGGTTTCCTCCCACAGTCCAAAGATGTGCAGGCCAGGTGAATTGGCCATGCTAAATTGCCCGTAGTGTTAGGTAAGGGGGTAAATGTATGGGTGGGTTGCGCATCGGCGGGTCGATGTGGACTTGTTGGGCCGAAGGGCCAGTTTCCACACTGTAAGTAATCTAATCTAATCCAGATGAACTATGAATACAGACCCCACCCAGGGTCAGCTCAGATCCAGGTTCACTGTGAATACAGTCTCCACACCCCACCCCGGTTAAGTCAAACCTGATTTTCTGTGAATACAGCCCCAATACTCGACCCAGGGTCAGATCAGACCCTGACTCAATGTGAGTACGTCCCCCTCGCACAACCCAGGGTCAGCTTAGAACTTGATTCACTGTGAATACAGCCTCCAATCCCCCCCAAGGTCAGTTCCAACTCAGATTCACTGCAAATATAGCCCACACTGAAGCTTAGCTCAGACCCAGATTCATGAGATTACAACTGAAAGTGTGTTGCTGGAAAAGTACAGCAGGTCAGGCAGCATCCAAGGAGCAGGAGAATCGACGTTTCGGGCATGAGCCCTTTTTCAGGAATGAGGAAAGTGTGCCAAGCAGGCTCAGGGAGGAGGGACTTGGGGGAGGGGTGTTGGAAATGTGATAGGTGGAAGGAGGCTAAGGTGAGGGTGATAGGCCAGAGTGGGGGTGGGGGCAGAGAGATCAGGAAGAAGATTGCAGGTGAGGAAGCAGGTGCTGAGTTCGAGGGTTGGAATTGAGACAAGGAGAGGGGAGGGGAAATGAAGACAGTGGAGAAATCTGAGTTCATCCCTTGTGGTTGGAAGTTTCCTAGGCAGAAGATGAGGCACTCTTCCTCCAGCCGTCGTGTTGCTATGGTCTGACGATGGAGGAGTCCAAGGACCTGCATGTCCTTGGTGGAGTGGGAGGGGGAGTTGAAGTGTTGAGCCACGGAGTGGTTGGGTTGGTTGGTCCGGGTGTCCCAGAGGTGTTCTCTGAAAAGTTCCGCAAGGAGTGATAGCTCAGACGCAGACTCACTGTAAACACAGCCTCAACATTGCTCCCAGGGTCAGCTCAGAAACAGATTTGCTGTGAATACATCCCCAAATAGCCTTCCGACGATTAGCTCAGATGAAGGTTCATTGTGAATACAGCCCCCATACCCATCCAGGGTCAGCCCAGTCCCAGATTCACTGTGAATGCAGCCTCCACACCACCACCCAGGATCAGCTCAGAGCCAGATTCAGTGTGAACACATCCTCCAACATCACCCAGGGTCAGCTCAGACCCAGATTCACTGTGAATACATCACCCAAAACCACACTCAGGGTCAGCTCAGACCCAAACTTAATGTGAATACAGCTCCCCTTCCCCACAACCGATTAGCTCAGACCCAGATTTACTGTGAATACAGCATTATCCCCCACCCAGAAACAGCTCCATCCCAGATCCACTGTGAATAATCTCCCTTACCACACCAAGGGACAGCTCGGGCCCAGATATATTGTGAATACAGCCCCCATATCCCAACCAGGATCAGCTCAGACACAGACTCACTGTGAATACAGCCCCCATATTGCTCCCAGAGTCAGCTCAGAAACAGATTTACTGTAATTACAACGCCCATGCCCCACCGACGGTTAGCTCAGTCCCAGATTCACTGTGAGTACAGCCCCAATCCCCATCCAGGGTTAGCTCAGACCCAGCTTCACTGTGAATACAGCCTCCACACCCCAACCAGGTTTAGGTCAGATCAGATTCACGGTAAATACAGCCCCATTACGCCACCCAGGGTCAGCTCAGACCCTGACTCAATGTGACTACATCTAGGAGAAAGTGAGGACTGCAGATGCTGGAGATCAGAGCTGAAAATGTGTTGCTGGAAAAGCGCAGCAGGTCAGGGAGCATCCAAGGAGCAGGAGAATTGACGTTTCGGGTATGAGTCCTTCTTCAGGAATGAGCCCTGAAGAAGGGCTCATGCCCGAAATGTCAAATCTCCTGCTCCTTGGATGCTGCCTGACCTGCTGCGCTTTTCCAGCAACACATTTTCAGCTCAATGTGAATACATCCCCCTTACACCACCCAGAGTCAGCTTCGAACCAGATTCAGTGTGAATACAGCCTCCAATCCTCTCTCAGGGTCAGCTCAGACACAGATTCATTGCAAATATAGCCCTCATATCCCACTGAGGGTTAGCTCAGACCCAGATTTACTGTGAATACAGCTCCCATACACAGCTCAGGGAGAGTACAGACACAGATTCACTGTGAATACAGCTCACACACCTCATCCAGGGTCAGATCAGACCCAGATTCACTGAATGCAGATCCCACACGCAGCCCAAGGATAGCACAGACACTGATTCACAGCAAATGCAGCCCCCATACCACATCTATGGTCATCTCAGACCCAGATTCACCGTGAGCACAGGTCACATACCTCAGCTCAGACCCAGATTCACTGTGAATACATGCGCCATGCCCCTACCAGGGTCAGCTCAGACCCAGATTCACCGTGAGCACAGACCACATACCTCAGCTCAGTCCCAGATTCACTGTGAATACATGCACCATGCCCCTAGCAAGGTCAGCTCAGACCCAGACTCACTGTCATTGCAGCAAGCATTCCCCAACCCAGGGATAGCTCAGTCCCAGATTCACTGTAAATACAACCCCTTTACCCCATCAAGGGTCAGCTGAGACCCAGATTCTTTGTAAGTACATCTGTTCAGGCCCAGATTCACAGTGATTACAGCCCCTCTTCCCCACCAAGGCTCAGCTCAGACTCAGAATCACTCACAATCCATCCCCATACCTGACCCAGTGTTAGCTCAGACCAAGGTTCACTGTGAATACAGCACCCATACGCCACCCAGGGTTAGCTCAGAGCCAGATTCACTGTGAATATAATTCCCATACCCACCCAGGTTAAGCCCAGACCCAGATTCACTGTGAATACAGCCCCCATACCCCACCAAGGGTCAACTCAGATCCAGTTCAGTGTAAACAAATCTCCCATACAACACCCACGGTTAGTTCAGACCCAGATTCGGGTGAATACAGCCTCCATACTCTACGCAGGGTCTGCACAGACCCCGATTCACTTAATACAGCCCCCATAGCCCACTCAGAGTCACCTCAGACCCAGATTCATTGTGAATACATCACCCATTCCTGACCTAGGGATAGCTCAGACTCAGATTCACTGTGAATACAGCCTCCATACATCACCCAGGGTCTGCTCAGATCCAGATGCACTGTGAATATAGCTTCCATACCTCACCCAGGGTCTGCTCAGACTCCCATTCCCTGTGAATACAGCCCCCATTCCCATCCAGGTTCAACTCAGCCACAGATTCACTGTGAGTACATCCCCCTACCCCATTCAGGGTCAGCTCTGACCCAGAATCCTTATTACTACATCCCCCTTACATCACACAGGGTTAGCTCAGACCCAAATTCACTGTGAATACAGCTCCCATACACAGCCCAGGGAGAGCACAGATATAGATTCACTGCAAATACAACAACCATATCGCACCCAGGGTCAGCTCAGACCCAGACTCACTGTCAGTGCAGCACCCACACCCAACCCAGGGGTAGCTCAGTCCCAGATTCAATCTAAATACAGCCCCCGTACCCCATCCAGAATCAGCGGAGATGCAGATTCTTTGTAATTACATCCCCCATTCCCTAACCAGGATTTGATCAGACCCAGATTCACTGTGAATACAGCCCCAACACACCTCCCAGCATTAGCTAAAACAGGGATTCACGGCGAATTCATTCCTCATAAACGGCCCAGGGTCACCTCAGATCCAGATTCAATGTGAATACAGACCCGTACCCCAGCCAGGGATGGCCCAGACCAAAATTGACTGTGAATACAGCTCCTATACCCCACCCCAAGTTTCTTCAGACATGGATTCACTGTGAATACAACTCCAATATCCCACCCAAGTTCAATTCAGACACAGATTCACTGTAAGTATAACTCCCATAACCCACTCAGGGTCAGCTCAAACCCAGATTCACTGTGAATACAGCCTGCATTTCCCACCCACAGTCAGCTCAGACCCAGATTCATTGTGAATACAGCTCCCATACCCCACCTAACATCAATTCACACACAGATTCACTGTGAATACAGCTCCCTTTCTGCCCCCCAAGATCAATTCAGACACAGATTTACTCTAAGTTGAATCCCCATAACCAATTCAGGGTCAGCGTAAACCTAGAGTCAGTGTGAATACAGTCCCCACACTCCACCCAGGGTCAGCTCAGTACCAGATTCACTGTGAATACAGCCCCATACCCAAACGAGGGTAAGTCAGACTCAGATTCACTGTAAATATTGACCCATATCCCACCAGGATCAGCTCAGAACCAAATATACTGTGAATACATCCCTCTTTAGCCCACACAGGGATAGCTCCGAAACAAATTCACTGTGAATACATACCCCAATTTCCACCAAGGGTCAGCTCAGACCCAGATTTAGTGGGAATACAGCCCCCATACTCCACCCAGGGTTAGTCCAGACGCAGATTCACTACAGCCCACATATCCCATCTTGGGTCTGCTCAAACCCCCATTCCCTCTGAATACAGCCCCTATATCCAACCCAGAGTCAGCTCAGACCCAGATTCACTGTGAATACATTCCCCACATTGCACCCAGTGTGAGCTCAGACCCAGATGCACTGTCAGTCCATTCCCCATAGCGCACCCAGAGTCAGCTCAGACCCAGATTCACTCTGAATACAGCCCCATACCTCAACAAGAGTAAGCTCAGACCCAGACTCACCGTGAGTACAATACCCATATCCCACCCAGGGTGAGCACAGACCCAGATAAACTAAGAATACAACCCTCATGCCCCACCCAGTGTCATGTTGCAGATCCAGAATAACTGTGGTCACAACACACACAGCTGACCCAGGGTCAGCTCAGACCCAGATTCACTCTGAATACAGCCCCTACACCCCACCCAGGATTAGCTCTGACCCAGATTCACTGTGAATACAGCCCCAAGACCCCACCCAGCTTCAGCTCAAAACCAGTTTCACTGTGAATACAGCACCATTGCACACCCAGGGACCGCACAGACACAGATTCACTGTGAATACATCCTCCAGGCCCCACATAGGGTTAGCTCAGACACAGTTTCACTGAAAATACAGGCACATACCCCAGCCAGGGTGAGTTCAAAGCCAGATTTACTATGAATACAGACTCCATTCCCCACCCATGGTCAGCTCAGACCCAGATTCAGTGTGAATACAGCCCCCATACTCCACCCAGTGTTAGTCCAGACCCAGATTCCCTGTGAATACTTGCACCACACTCCAACCAGGGTCAGCTCAGACCCAGATTCACTGTCAATACAGCCCCAACACCCAACCCAGGGATAACTCACACCCAGATTCACTGTGAATACAACCCCCACACTCCACCAAGGGTCAGCTAAGACCCAGATTCTTTGTAAGTATATCACCCATTCGCCAACCAGGGTCTGTTCAGACTCAGATTCACTGTGAATACAGCCCCAACACACCTCCCAGCGTCAGCTCAGATAGGGATTCACTATAAATACAACACCCACTGTAAATACAGCAACCAGGTTCACCTTCGACCCTGATTCACTGTGAATACAGACCCCACACCCGACCCAGGTTTAGTTCAGACTCAGATTCACTGTAAATACAGTTCCCATAAACCACCCAGGGTCAGCTCAGATCCAGATCCAATGTGAATACAGCCACCGTATACCACCCTGGGTAAGCTCAGACCAAAATTCACTGTGAATACAGCTCCCAAACACAGTCCAGGGAAAGCACAGACACAGATTCACTGTGAATACAGCCTCCATGCACCATCCAGGGTCAGCTCACCTCCAGATTTATTGTGAATACAGCCCACATACCTCACCCAGCGTCAGCTCAGACACAGGTTTACTGTGAATACATTCCCCATACCCTACCCAAAGATATCTCAGAGCCAGATTCATTGAGAATACAGACCCCCATACCAAATCCAGGGTCAGCTCAGACCAACACTCACTGTGATTACAGCTCCGATATCCCACCCAGGGTCAGCTCAGGCGAAGCCTCACTGTGATTACAGCTCCGATATCCCACCCAGGGTCAGCTCAGACGAAGTCTCACTGTGGTTACAGCTCTGATATACCACCCAGGTTCAGCTCCTACCAACACTCACTGTGATTACAGCTCCGATATCCCACCCAGGGTCAGCTCAGACGAAGTCTCACTGTGATTACAGCTCTGATATACCACCCAGGTTCAGCTCCTACCAACACTCACTGTGATTATAGCTCCGATATCCCACCCTGGGTCAGCACATATCAACACTCACTGTGATCACTGCTCTGATATCCCATCCAGAGTCAGCTCCGGCTAAGACTCATTGTGATTATAGCTCCAATATCCCACATCTAGAGTCAGCTCAGATCAAGAGTCACTATGATTACAGCTCCGATATCCTACCCAGGGTCAGCTCAGACTAAGACTCACTGTGATGATTGCTCTGATATCTCACAGCCAGGGTCAGCTCAGTCCAAGACTCAGTGTAATTACAGCTCCGATATCCCTCCCAGGGTCAGCTCCTACCAACACTCACTGTGGTTATAACTCCAATATCCCACCCAGGGTCAGCACAGACCAACACACACTGTGATTACAGTTCCTGTATCCCAGTCAATGTCAGGTCTGACCAAGATACACTGAGATTATAACCCCAATACCCACAGCCAGGGTCCGTCCAGATCAAGACGCAGCAGGTCAGGCAGCATCCAAGGAACAGGAAATTCGATGTTTCGGGCATTGAATTTCCTGTTCCTTGGATGCTGCCTGACCTGCTGCGCTTTAACCAGCAACACATTTTCAGCTCTGATCTCCAACATCTGCAGACCTCACTTTTTACTCCATCCAGATCAAGACTCACTTTGATTTCGGCTCCGATATCCCACCCAGGGTGAGCTCAGACCAAGACTCACTGTGATTACAGCACCAATATTCCACCCAGGGTCAGCTCAGACCATGATTCACTGTGATTACAGCTCTGATAACCCATTGAGTGCCAGCAAAGACGAAAACTCACTATGATTACCGCTCTGATATCCCACCCAGGGTCAGCTCAGAAGATGTCTCACTGTGATTACAGCTCTGATATCCCACCCAGGGACAGCACAGACCAAGACTGACTGTGACTCCAGCTCTAATATCCCACACTGACTAACACTCTCTGTGATGACAGCTCCAATGTCCCACCTAGGTTCAGCTCCGACCAACACTCACTCTGATTACAGCTCCGATATCCCACAGCCAGGGGTCAGCTCTGACCTAGACTCCCTATGATTATAACTCCGATATTCCACCCAGGGTCAGCTCAGAACTAGTCCCACTGTGATTACAGCTCCAATATCCCTCCCAGGGTCAGCTCAGACTAAGACTCACTGTGATGATTGCTCTGATATCTCACAGCCAGGGTCAGCTCAGTCCAAGACTCAGTGTAATTACAGCTCTGATATCCCTCCCAGGGTCAGCTCCTACCAACACTCACTGTGATTATAGCTCCAATATCCCACAGCCAGGGTCAGCTCAGACCAAGACTCACTGTGATTACAGTTCCGATACCCCACCCAGTGTCAGGTCTGACCAAGGTACACTATGATTATAGCTCCGATATCCCACAGCCAGGGTTAGTTCTGATGCAGACTCACTGCGAATACAGCTCCGATTTATCACCAGGGTCTGCTCAGAACAAGATGCACTTTGATTACAGCTCCAATATCCCATCCAGGGTCAGCTCAGACCAAGACTCAATGAGATTACAGCTCCGATATCCCATCGATCATCATCTCTGACCAAGTCTCACTGTGAATACGGCTCCGATATCCAACCCATGGTCAACACAGATCAAGTTTCATTGTGATTACAGCTCCGATATCCCACCCAGCGACAGATCAGACCGAGACTCTCTGTGATTACAGTTCTGATATCCCACCCAGGGTCAGCTCAGACCAAGACTCAATGAGATTACAGCTCCGATATCCCACCCAGGGTCAGCACAGACCAAGACTCACAGTGATTATATCTCCGATATCCCACCCAGGGTCAACTCAGACCAACACTCTCTGTGATTACTGCTCTGATATCCCACGCAGGGTCAGCACAGACCAAGTCTTATTGTGATTACAGCTCTGATATACCACCCAGGGTCAGCTCAGACCAAGACTCAATGAGATTACAACTCCGAGATCAAACCCAGGGTCAGCACAGACCAAGACACACTGTGATTACAGCTCCAATATCCCACCCAGGGTCAACTCAGACCAACACTCTCTGTGATTACTGCTCTGATATCCCACGCAGGGTCAGCACAGACCAAGTCTTATTGTGATTACAGCTCTGATATCCCACCCAGGGTCAGCTCAGAACAAGACGCAATGTGATTCCAGCTCCGATATTCCAACCAGGGTCAGCTCAGACTAAGACTCACTGTGATTACAGATCTGATATCCCATCGATCATCAGCTCTGACCAAGACTCACTGTGAATACGGCTCCGATATCCCACCCACGGTCAGCACAGACCAAGACTCAGTGTGATTACAGCTCCGATATCCCACCCAGGGTCAGCTCAAACCAAGTCTCACTGTGATTACAGCTCCGATATCCCACCCAGGGTCAGCACACACCAAGACTCACTGTGATTACAGCTCCGATATCGGACAGTCAGGGTCAGCTCAGATCAAGACTCACTGTGATTACTGCTTCGATATCCCTTCCAGGATCAGCTCAGACTAAGACTTATTGTGATTATAGCTCCGATATCCCACAGTCAGGGACAGCTCAGACAAAGCCTCCCTGTGACTACAACTCCGAGATCAAACCCAGGGTCAGCACAGACCAAGACACACTGTGATTACAGCTCCAATATCCCACCCAGGGTCAACTCAGACCAACACTCTCTGTGATTACTGCTCTGATATCCCACGCAGGGTCTGCACAGACCAAGTCTTATTGTGATTACAGCTCTGATATACCACACAGGGTCAGCTCAGACCATGACTCACTGTGATTACAGCTTCGACATAACCCCCAGCATCAGCACAGACCAAGTCTCACTGTGAACACAGCTCCAATATCCCACCCAGGGTCAGCTCATACCAAGATTCACGGTGATTGCAGATCCGATATCTCACCCAGGGTCAGCTCAAACCAAGTCTCACTGTGATTACAGATCCGATATCCCATCGATCATCAGCTCTGACCAAGGGTCACAGTGTATACGGCTCCGATATCCCACCCACGGTCAGCACAGACCAAGACTCAGTGTGATTACAGCTCCGATATCCCACCCAGATTCAGCACAGATCAAGACTCACTGTGATTACAGCTCCAATATCCCACCCAGGGTCAGCACAGACCAAGATTCACTGTGATTACTGCTCCGATATCCCTTCCAAGGTCAGCTCAGACTAAGACTCATTGTGATTATAGCTCCGATATCATACCCAGGATCAGCTCAGACCAAGACACACAGTGATTACAGCTCTGATATCCCACACAGGGTCAGCAAAGACCAGGCCTCACTGTGATTACAGCTCCGATATCCCACCCAGGGTCAGCCAGACCAAGACTCTCTGTGATTACTGCTCTGATATCCCACGCAGGGTCAGCACAGACCAAGTCTTATTGTGATTACAGTGCTGATATACCACTCAGGGTCAGCTCAGACCAAGCCTCACTGTGATTACAGCTCCAACATAACCCCCAGCATCAGCACAGACCCAGTCTCACTGTGAACACAGCTCCGATTCTCCACCCAGGGTCAGCTCAGATCAAGACTCACTGTGATTACAGCCCCAATATCCCACCCAGGGTCAGCTCATATCGAGATTATGTGATTACTGCTCCGAAATCCCTTCCAAGGTCTGCTCAGACGAAGACTCATTGTGAGTATAGCTCCGATATCCCACACTCAGGGACAGCTCAGACAAAGCCTCTCTGTGATTACAACTCTGATATCATACCCAGGGTCAGCACAGATCAAGACACACTGTGATTACAGCTCTGATATCCCACAGAGGGTCAGCAAAGTCCAAGCCTCACTGTGATTACAGCTCCGATATCCCACTCAGGGTCAGCTCAGACCAAGACTCACTGTGATTACAGCTCCGATATCCCACATCCAGGGTCAGCTCAGACCAAGACTCACTCTGATTACAGCTCTGAAATCCCATCCAGGGTGAGCTCAGATCACGGATCACTGTGATTACAGCTCCGATATTGGTGAAGCTTTGAGGTATGTCGGGATTAGGTGTTGGAAATTCTGGAAAGGGTGAAAATAGATAAGTCCCCTGGGCTTGATGGCATTTATCTTAGGATTCTCTGGGAAGCAAGGGAGGAGATTGCAGAGCCATTGGCCTTGATTTTTATGTCCTCGTTGTCTACAGGAATAGTGCCAGAAAACTGGAGGATAGCAAATGTGGTTCTCTTGTTCAAGAAGTGGAGTAGGGATAACCCTCGTAACTATAGGCCGATGAGTCTCGCTTCTGTTGTGGGAAAAGTCTTAGAGAGAATTGTAAAGGATAGGATTTATGAACATCTGGATAGGAATAATGTGATCAAGGATAGTCAGCATGGTTTTGTGAAGGGCAGGTCGTGCCTCACAAACCTTATTGAATTCTTTGAGAAGGTGACTAAGGAGGTGGATGAGGGTAAAGTGGTAGATGTGGTGGATGTGGATTTTAATAAGGCGTTTGATAAGGTTCCCCAGGGTAGGCTACTGCTAAAATGCGGAGGTATGGCATTGAGGGTGAGTTAGAGGTTTGGATTAGGAATTGGCTGGCTGGAAGAAGACAGAGGGTAGTAGTTGATGGTAAAGGTTCATCTTGGAGTGCAGTTACTAGCGGTGTTCCGCAAGGATCTGTTTTAGGACCATTGCTGTTTGTCATTTTTATAAATGACCTGGAGGAGGGGCTAGAAGGTTGGGTGAGCAAATTTGCGGATGATACGAAAGTCGGTGGAGTTGTTGATAGTGAGGAAGGATGTGGCAGGTTACAGCGGGATATAGATAAGCTGCAGAGCTGGGCAGAAAGGTGGCAAATGGAGTTCAATGTAGCTAAGTGTGAAGTGATTCACTTTGGTAAGAGTAACAAGAAGATGGGGTACTTGGTCGGATACTTGGTAGTGTGGATGAGCAGAGGGATCTTGGTGTCCATGTACATAGATCTCTGAAAGTAGCCACCCAGGTAAATAGTGCTGTGAAGAAGGCATATGGCTTACTGGCTTTTATTGGTAGAGGAATTCAGTTCTGAAGTCCTGAGGTCATGTTGCAGTTATATAAGACTCTGGTGCGGCTGCATCTGGAGTATTGTTTGCAGTTTTGGTCACCATATTACAGGAAGGATGTGGAGGCACTGGAACGGGTGCAGAGGTGGTTTACCAGGGTGTTGCCTGGTATGGTAGGAAGATCGTATGAGGAAAGGCTGAGGCACTTGGGGCTGTTTTCATTGGAGAAAAGAAGGTTTAGGGGTGACTTGATAGCAGTGTACAAGATGATTAGGGGTTTAGATAGGGTTGACCATGAGAACCTATTTCCACATATGGAGTCAACTATTACGAGGAACTATAGCTTTAACTTAAGGTTTGGTAGTTATAGGACTGATGTTCGGGGTAGATTATTTATTCAGCGAGTCATGGAATGCCCTGCCAGTAGCAAAGGTGGACTCTCCCTCTTTATGGGCATTTAAATGGGCATTGGATATACATATGGAGTAGAGTGGGCTAGTGAAGGTTAGGCGGGCTTGGATCGGCGCAACATTGAGGGCCAATGGATTAGTCTCAGTTCTATCCCACCCAGCGTCAGCCCAGGCCAAGATTCACTGTGATTATAGTTCCGATATCCCACCCAGTGTCAGGTCTGACCAAGGTACACTATGATTTTAGCTCTGACATCCCACAGCCAGGGTCAGTCTAGATCAAGACTCACTGTGATTTCAGCTCCTATATCCCACAACCAGGGTCAGTTCTGATGCAGACTCACTGGGAATACAGCTCCGATTTATCACCAGGGTCTGCTCAGAACAAGATGCACTTTGATTACAGCTCCGATATCCCACCCAGGGTGAGCACAGACCAAGACTCACTGTGATTACAGCTCCAATATCCCACCCAGGTTCTGCTCAGACGAAGACTCACTGTGATTACAGATCCGATATCCCATCGATTCTCAGCTCTGACCAAGATACTCTGTGAATACGGCATCGATATCCCACCCAGGGTTGGCAAAGACCAAGATTCACTATGATTACAGCTCCGATATCCCACCCAGGGTCAGCTCAGAACAAGACTCACTGTGATTAAAGCTCCAATATCCTTCCTAGGGTCATCTCAGATCAAGACTCAGTGTGATTACAGCTCCAATGTCACACCGGGTGACTGCACAGACCAAGACTCACTCTGATTACAGCTCCAATATCCCACCAGGGTCAGCTCAGACCAAGATTCACTGTGATTACTGCTCCGATATCCCTTCCAAGGTCAGCTCAGACTAAGACTCATTGTGAATATAGCTCCGATATCCCAGTCAGGGAGAGCTCAGACAAAGCCTCCCTGTGATTACAACTCCGATATCCCACCCAGGGTCAGCTCAGACAGGTTTCACTGTGATTACAGCTCCAATATCCCACTCGGGGTCAGCTCAGAGCAAGACTCACTGTGATTATGATTCTGATATCTCATCCAGGGTCATCTCAGACCAAGACTCATTGTGATTACAGCTCCGATGTCCCAACAAGGATCAGCTCAGACCAAGACTCACTGTGATTACAGTTCCGATATCCCACCCAGTGTCAGGTCTTCACAAGGTACACTATGATTATAGCTCCGATATCCCACAACCAGGGTCAGTCCAGATCAAGACTCACTGTGATTTCAGCTCCTATGTCCCACAGCCAGTGTCAGTTCTGATGCAGACTCACTGCGAATACAGCTTTGATTTATCACCAGGGTCTGCTCAGAACAAGATGCACTTTGATTACAGCTCCAATATCCCACCCCGGATGAGCTCAGACCAAGGCTCATTGTGATTACAGATCCGATATCCCACCCAGGGTCAGCTCAGAACAAGACGCAATGGGATTCCAACTCCGATATTCCAACCAGGGTGAGCTCAGACTAAGAATCACTGTGATTACAGCTCCGATATTGGTGAAGCTTTGTGGTATGTAGGGATTAGGTGTTGGAAATTCTGGAAAGGGTGAAAATAGATAAGTCCCCTGGGCTTGATGGCATTTATCTTAGGATTCTCTGGGAAGCAAGGGAGGAGATTGCAGAGCCATTGGCCTTGATTTTTATGTCCTCGTTGTCTACAGGAATAGTGCCAGAAAACTGGAGGGTAGCAAATGTGGTTCTGTTGTTCAAGAAGTGGAGTAGGGATAACCCTCGTAACTATAGGCCGATGAGTCTCGCTTCTGTTGTGGGAAAAGTCTTAGAGAGAATTGTAAAGGATAGGATTTATGAACATCTGGATAGGAATAATGTGATCAAGGATAGTCAGCATGGTTTTGTGAAGGGCAGGTCGTGCCTCACAAACCTTATTGAATTCTTTGAGAAGGTGACTAAGGAGGTGGATGAGGGTAAAGTGGTAGATGTGGTGGATGTGGATTTTAATAAGGCGTTTGATAAGGTTCCCCAGGGTAGGCTACTGCTAAAATGCGGAGGTATGGCATTGAGGGTGAGTTAGAGGTTTGGATTAGGAATTGGCTGGCTGGAAGAAGACAGAGGGTAGTAGTTGATGGTAAAGGTTCATCTTGGAGTGCAGTTACTAGCGGTGTTCCGCAAGGATCTGTTTTAGGACCATTGCTGTTTGTCATTTTTATAAATGACCTGGAGGAGGGGCTAGAAGGTTGGGTGAGCAAATTTGCGGATGATACGAAAGTCGGTGGAGTTGTTGATAGTGAGGAAGGATGTGGCAGGTTACAGCGGGATATAGATAAGCTGCAGAGCTGGGCAGAAAGGTGGCAAATGGAGTTCAATGTAGCTAAGTGTGAAGTGATTCACTTTGGTAAGAGTAACAAGAAGATGGGGTACTTGGTCGGATACTTGGTAGTGTGGATGAGCAGAGGGATCTTGGTGTCCATGTACATAGATCTCTGAAAGTAGCCACCCAGGTAAATAGTGCTGTGAAGAAGGCATATGGCGTACTGGCTTTTATTGGTAGAGGAATTGAGTTCTGGAGTCCTGAGGTCATGTTGCAGTTATATAAGACTCTGGTGCGGCTGCATCTGGAGTATTGTGTGCAGTTTTGGTCACCATACTACAGGAAGGATGTGGAAGCACTGGAACGGGTGCAGAGGTGGTTTACCAGGGTGTTGCCTGGTATGGTAGGAAGATCATATGAGGAAAGGCTGAGGCACTTGGGGCTGTTTTCATTGGAGAAAAGAAGGTTTAGGGGTGACTTGATAGCAGTGTACAAGATGATTAGGGGTTTAGATAGGGTTGACCATGAGAACCTATTTCCACATATGGAGTCAACTATTACGAGGAACTATAGCTTTAACTTAAGGTTTGGTAGTTATAGGACTGATGTTCGGGGTAGATTATTTATTCAGCGAGTCATGGAATGCCCTGCCAGTAGCAAAGGTGGACTCTCCCTCTTTATGGGCATTTAAATGGGCATTGGATATACATATGGAGTAGAGTGGGCTAGTGAAGGTTAGGCGGGCTTGGATCGGCGCAACATTGAAGGCCAATGGATTAGTCTCAGTTCTATCCCACCCAGCGTCAGCCCAGGCCAAGATTCACTGTGATTATAGTTCCGATATCCCACCCAGTGTCAGGTCTGACCAAGGTACACTATGATTTTAGCTCTGACATCCCACAGCCAGGGTCAGTCTAGATCAAGACTCACTGTGATTTCAGCTCCTATATCCCACAACCAGGGTCAGTTCTGATGCAGACTCACTGGGAATACAGCTCCGATTTATCACCAGGGTCTGCTCAGAACAAGATGCTCTTTGATTACAGCTCCGATATCCCACCCAGGGTGAGCACAGACCAAGACTCACTGTGATTACAGCTCCAATATCCCACCCAGGTTCTGCTCAGACGAAGACTCACTGTGATTACAGATCCGATATCCCATCGATTCTCAGCTCTGACCAAGATACTCTGTGAATACGGCATCGATATCCCACCCAGGGTCGGCAAAGACCAAGATTCACTATGATTACAGCTCCGATATCCCACCCAGGGTCAGCTCAGAACAAGACTCACTGTGATTAAAGCTCCAATATCCTTCCTAGGGTCATCTCAGATCAAGACTCAGTGTGATTACAGCTCCAATGTCACACCGGGTGACTGCACAGACCAAGACTCACTCTGATTACAGCTCCAATATCCCACCAGGGTCAGCTCAGACCAAGATTCACTGTGATTACTGCTCCGATATCCCTTCCAAGGTCAGCTCAGACTAAGACTCATTGTGAATATAGCTCCGATATCCCAGTCAGGGAGAGCTCAGACAAAGCCTCCCTGTGATTACAACTCCGATATCCCACCCAGGGTCAGCTCAGAACAGGTTTCACTGTGATTACAGCTCCAATATCCCACTCGGGGTCAGCTCAGAGCAAGACTCACTGTGATTATGATTCTGATATCTCATCCAGGGTCATCTCAGACCAAGACTCATTGTGATTACAGCTCCGATGTCCCAACAAGGATCAGCTCAGACCAAGACTCACTGTGATTACAGTTCCGATATCCCACCCAGTGTCAGGTCTTCACAAGGTACACTATGATTATAGCTCCGATATCCCACAACCAGGGTCAGTCCAGATCAAGACTCACTGTGATTTCAGCTCCTATGTCCCACAGCCAGTGTCAGTTCTGATGCAGACTCACTGCGAATACAGCTTTGATTTATCACCAGGGTCTGCTCAGAACAAGATGCACTTTGATTACAGCTCCAATATCCCACCCCGGATGAGCTCAGACCAAGGCTCATTGTGATTACAGATCCGATATCCCACCCAGGGTCAGCTCAGAACAAGACGCAATGGGATTCCAACTCCGATATTCCAACCAGGGTGAGCTCAGACTAAGAATCACTGTGATTACAACTCCGATATTGGTGAAGCTTTGTGGTATGTAGGGATTAGGTGTTGGAAATTCTGGAAAGGGTGAAAATAGATAAGTCCCCTGGGCTTGATGGCATTTATCTTAGGATTCTCTGGGAAGCAAGGGAGGAGATTGCAGAGCCATTGGCCTTGATTTTTATGTCCTCGTTGTCTACAGGAATAGTGCCAGAAAACTGGAGGGTAGCAAATGTGGTTCTGTTGTTCAAGAAGTGGAGTAAGGATAACCCTCGTAACTATAGGCCGATGAGTCTCGCTTCTGTTGTGGGAAAAGTCTTAGAGAGAATTGTAAAGGATAGGATTTATGAACATCTGGATAGGAATAATGTGATCAAGGATAGTCAGCATGGTTTCGTGAAGGGCAGGTCGTGCCTCACAAACCTTATTGAATTCTTTGAGAAGGTGACTAAGGAGGTGGACGAGGGTAAAGCAGTAGATGTGGTGTATATGGATTTCAGTAAGGTGTTTGATAAGGTTCCCCAGGGTAGGCTACAGCAAAAAATACGGAGGTATGGCATTGAGGGTGAGTTAGAGGTTTGGATTAGGAATTGGCTGGCTGGAAGAAGACAGAGGGTAGTAGTTGATGGTAAAGGTTCATCTTGGAGTGCAGTTACTAGCGGTGTTCCGCAAGGATCTGTTTTTGGACCATTGCTGTTTGTCATTTTTATAAATGACCTGGAGGAGGGGCTAGAAGGTTGGGTGAGCAAATTTGCGGATGATACGAAAGTCGGTGGAGTTGTTGATAGTGAGGAAGGATGTGGCAGGTTACAGCGGGATATAGATAAGCTGCAGAGCTGGGCAGAAAGGTGGCAAATGGAGTTCAATGTAGCTAAGTGTGAAGTGATTCACTTTGGTAAGAGTAACAAGAAGATGGGGTACTTGGTCGGATACTTGGTAGTGTGGATGAGCAGAGGGATCTTGGTATCCATGTACATAGATCTCTGAAAGTAGCCACCCAGGTAAATAGTGCTGTGAAGAAGGCATATGGCGTACTGGCTTTTATTGGTAGAGGAATTGAGTTCTGAAGTCCTGAGGTCATGTTGCAGTTATATAAGACTCTGGTGCGGCTGCATCTGGAGTATTGTGTGCAGTTTTGGTCACCATACTACAGGAAGGATGTGGAGGCACTGGAACGGGTGCAGAGGTGGTTTACCAGGGTGTTGCCTGGTATGGTAGGAAGATCGTATGAGGAAAGGCTGAGGCACTTGGGGCTGTTTTCATTGGAGAAAAGAAGGTTTAGGGGTGACTTGATAGCAGTGTACAAGATGATTAGGGGTTTAGATAGGGTTGACCATGAGAACCTATTTCCACATATGGAGTCAACTATTACGAGGAACTATAGCTTTAACTTGAGGTTTGGTAGTTATAGGACTGATGTTTGGGGTAGATTATTTATTCAGCGAGTCATGGAATGCCCTGCCAGTAGCAGAGGTGGACTCTCCCTCTTTATGGGCATTTAAATGGGCATTGGATATACATATGGAGTAGAGTGGGCTAGTGAAGGTTAGGCGGGCTTGGATCGGCGCAACATTGAGGGCTGATGGATTAGTCTCGGTTCTATCCCACCCAGCGTCAGCCCAGGCCAAGATTCACTGTGATTATAGTTCCGATATCCCACCCAGTGTCAGGTCTGACCAAGGTACACTATGATTTTAGCTCTGACATCCCACAGCCAGGGTCAGTCTAGATCAAGACTCACTGTGATTTCAGCTCCTATATCCCACAACCAGGGTCAGTTCTGATGCAGACTCACTGGGAATACAGCTCCGATTTATCACCAGGGTCTGCTCAGAACAAGATGCTCTTTGATTACAGCTCCGATATCCCACCCAGGGTGAGCACAGACCAAGACTCACTGTGATTACAGCTCCAATATCCCACCCAGGTTCTGCTCAGACGAAGACTCACTGTGATTACAGATCCGATATCCCATCGATTCTCAGCTCTGACCAAGATACTCTGTGAATACGGCATCGATATCCCACCCAGGGTCGGCAAAGACCAAGATTCACTATGATTACAGCTCCGATATCCCACCCAGGGTCAGCTCAGAACAAGACTCACTGTGATTAAAGCTCCAATATCCTTCCTAGGGTCATCTCAGATCAAGACTCAGTGTGATTACAGCTCCAATGTCACACCGGGTGACTGCACAGACCAAGACTCACTCTGATTACAGCTCCAATATCCCACCCAGGGTCAGCTCAGACCAAGATTCACTGTGATTACTGCTCCGATATCCCTTCCAAGGTCAGCTCAGACTAAGACTCATTGTGAATATAGCTCCGATATCCCAGTCAGGGAGAGCTCAGACAAAGCCTCCCTGTGATTACAACTCCGATATCCCACCCAGGGTCAGCTCAGAACAGGTTTCACTGTGATTACAGCTCCAATATCCCACTCGGGGTCAGCTCAGAGCAAGACTCACTGTGATTATGATTCTGATATCTCATCCAGGGTCATCTCTGACCAAGACTCATTGTGATTACAGCTCCGATGTCCCAACAAGGATCAGCTCAGACCAAGACTCACTGTGATTACAGTTCCGATATCCCACCCAGTGTCAGGTCTTCACAAGGTACACTATGATTATAGCTCCGATATCCCACAACCAGGGTCAGTCCAGATCAAGACTCACTGTGATTTCAGCTCCTATGTCCCACAGCCAGTGTCAGTTCTGATGCAGACTCACTGCGAATACAGCTTTGATTTATCACCAGGGTCTGCTCAGAACAAGACGCACTTTGATTACAGCTCCAATATCCCACCCCGGATGAGCTCAGACCAAGGCTCATTGTGATTACAGATCCGATATCCCACCCAGGGTCAGCTCAGAACAAGACGCAATGTGATTCCAGCTCCGATATACCAACCAGGGTCAGCTCAGACTAAGACTCACTGTGATTACAGATCTGATATCCCATCGATCATCAGCTCTGACCAAGACTCACTGTGAATACGGCTCCGATATCCCACCCACGGTCAGCACAGACCAAGACTCAGTGTGATTACAGCTCCGATATTCCACCCAGGGTCAGCTCAGCCCAAGTCTCACTGTGATTACTGCTCCGATATCTCATGCAGGGTCAGCATAGACCAAGTCTCACTGTGATTACAGCTCGGATATCCCACCCAGGGTCAGCTCAAACCAAGTCTCACTGTGATTACAGCTCCGATATCCCACCCAGGGTCAGCACAGACCAAGACTCACTGTGATTACAGCTCCGATATCGGACAGTCAGGGTCAGCTCAGATCAAGACTCACTGTGATTACTGCTTCGATATCCCTTCCAGGATCAGCTCAGACTAAGACTTATTGTGATTATAGCTCCGATATCCCACAGTCAGGGACAGCTCAGACAAAGCCTCCCTGTGACTACAACTCCGAGATCAAACCCAGGGTCAGCACAGACCAAGACACACTGTGATTACAGCTCCAATATCCCACCCAGGGTCAACTCAGACCAACACTCTCTGTGATTACTGCTCTGATATCCCACGCAGGGTCTGCACAGACCAAGTCTTATTGTGATTACAGCTCTGATATACCACACAGGGTCAGCTCAGACCATGACTCACTGTGATTACAGCTCCGACATAACCCCCAGCATCAGCACAGACCAAGTCTCACTGTGAACACAGCTCCAATATCCCACCCAGGGTCAGCTCATACCAAGATTCACGGTGATTGCAGATCCGATATCTCACCCAGGGTCAGCTCAGACCAAGTCTCACTGTGACTACGGCTCCGATATTCCACCCAGGGTCAACTCTACCAAGACTCACTGTGATTGCAGCTCTGATATATCACCCAGGGTCAGCTCAGACCAACACTCACTGTGATTATGATTCTGATAGCTCATCCAGGGTCATCTCAGACCAAGACTCATTGTGATTACAGCCCCGATATCCCAACCAGGATCAGCTCAGACTAAGACTCACTGTGATTACAGATCCGATATCCCATCGATCATCAGCTCTGACCAAGGGTCACAGTGTATACGGCTCCGATATCCCACCCACGGTCAGCACAGACCAAGACTCAGTGTGATTACAGCTCCGATATCCCACCCAGATTCAGCACAGATCAAGACTCACTGTGATTACAGCTCCAATATCCCACCCAGGGTCAGCACAGACCAAGATTCACTGTGATTACTGCTCCGATATCCCTTCCAAGGTCAGCTCAGACTAAGACTCATTGTGATTATAGCTCCGATATCCCACAGTCAGGGACAGCTCAGACAAAGTCTCCCTGTGATTACAACTCCGATATCATACACAGGATCAGCTCAGAACAAGACACACAGTGATTACAGCTCTGATATCCCACACAGGGTCAGCAAAGACCAGGCCTCACTGTGATTACAGCCCCAATATCCCACCCAGGGTCAGCTCATACCGAGATTATGTGATTACTGCTCCGAAATCCCTTCCAAGGTCTGCTCAGACGAAGACTCATTGTGAGTATAGCTCCGATATCCCACACTCAGGGACAGCTCATACAAAGCCTCTCTGTGATTACAACTCTGATATCATACCCAGGGTCAGCACAGACCAAGACACACTGTGATTACAGCTCTGATATCCCACACAGCGTCAGCTCAGACCAAGCCTCACTGTGATTACAGCTCCGATATCCCACTCAGGGTCAGCTCAGACCAAGACTCACTGTGATTACAGCTCCGATATCCCACATCCAGGGTCAGCTCAGACCAAGACTCACTCTGATTACAGCTCTGAAATCCCATCCAGGGTGAGCTCAGATCACGGATCACTGTGATTACAGCTCCGATATTGGTGAAGCTTTGAGGTATGTAGGGATTAGGTGTTGGAAATTCTGGAAAGGATGAAAATAGATAAGTCCCCTGGGCTTGATGGCATTTATCTTAGGATTCTCTGGGAAGCAAGGGAGGAGATTGCAGAGCCATTGGCCTTGATTTTTATGTCCTCGTTGTCTACAGGAATAGTGCCAGAAAACTGGAGGGTAGCAAATGTGGTTCTGTTGTTCAAGAAGTGGAGTAAGGATAACCCTCGTAACTATAGGCCGATAAGTCTCGCTTCTGTTGTGGGAAAAGTCTTAGAGAGAATTGTAAAGGATAGGATTTATGAACATCTGGATAGGAATAATGTGATCAAGGATAGTCAGCATGGTTTTGTGAAGGGCAGGTCGTGCCTCACAAACCTTATTGAATTCTTTGAGAAGGTGACTAAGGAGGTGGATGAGGGTAAAGTGGTAGATGTGGTGGATGTGGATTTTAATAAGGCGTTTGATAAGGTTCCCCAGGGTAGGCTACTGCTAAAATGCGGAGGTATGGCATTGAGGGTGAGTTGGAGGTTTGGATTAGGAATTGGCTGGCTGGAAGAAGACAGCGGGTAGTAGTTGATGGTAAAGGTTCATCTTGGAGTGCAGTTACTAGCGGTGTTCCGCAAGGATCTGTTTTAGGACCATTGCTGTTTGTCATTTTTATAAATGACCTGGAGGAGGGGCTAGAAGGTTGGGTGAGCAAATTTGCGGATGATACGAAAGTCGGTGGAGTTGTTGATAGTGAGGAAGGATGTGGCAGGTTACAGCGGGATATAGATAAGCTGCAGAACTGGGCAGAAAGGTGGCAAATGGAGTTCAATGTAGCTAAGTGTGAAGTGATTCACTTTGGTAAGAGTAACAAGAAGATGGGGTACTTGGTCGGATACTTGGTAGTGTGGATGAGCAGAGGGATCTTGGTGTCCATGTACATAGATCTCTGAAAGTAGCCACCCAGGTAAATAGTGCTGTGAAGAAGGCATATGGCGTACTGGCTTTTATTGGTAGAGGAATTGAGTTCTGGAGTCCTGAGGTCATGTTGCAGTTATATAAGACTCTGGTGCGGCTGCATCTGGAGTATTGTGTGCAGTTTTGGTCACCATACTACAGGAAGGATGTGGAAGCACTGGAACGGGTGCAGAGGTGGTTTACCAGGGTGTTGCCTGGTATGGTAGGAAGATCGTATGAGGAAAGGCTGAGGCACTTGGGGCTGTTTTCATTGGAGAAAAGAAGGTTTAGGGGTGACTTGATAGCAGTGTACAAGATGATTAGGGGTTTAGATAGGGTTGACCATGAGAACCTATTTCCACATATGGAGTCAACTATTATGAGGAACTATAGCTTTAACTTAAGGTTTGGTAGTTATAGGACTGATGTTCGGGGTAGATTATTTATTCAGCGAGTCATGGAATGCCCTGCCAGTAGCAGAGGTGGACTCTCCCTCTTTATGGGCATTTAAATGGGCATTGGATATACATATGGAGTAGAGTGGGCTAGTGAAGGTTAGGCAGGCTTGGATCGGCGCAACATTGAGGGCCAATGGATTAGTCTCAGTTCTATCCCACCCAGCGTCAGCCCAGGCCAAGATTCACTGTGATTATAGTTCCGATATCCCACCCAGTGTCAGGTCTGACCAAGGTACACTATGATTTTAGCTCTGACATCCCACAGCCAGGGTCAGTCTAGATCAAGACTCACTGTGATTTCAGCTCCTATATCCCACAACCAGGGTCAGTTCTGATGCAGACTCACTGGGAATACAGCTCCGATTTATCACCAGGGTCTGCTCAGAACAAGATGCTCTTTGATTACAGCTCCGATATCCCACCCAGGGTGAGCACAGACCAAGACTCACTGTGATTACAGCTCCAATATCCCACCCAGGTTCTGCTCAGACGAAGACTCACTGTGATTACAGATCCGATATCCCATCGATTCTCAGCTCTGACCAAGATACTCTGTGAATACGGCATCGATATCCCACCCAGGGTCGGCAAAGACCAAGATTCACTATGATTACAGCTCCGATATCCCACCCAGGGTCAGCTCAGAACAAGACTCACTGTGATTAAAGCTCCAATATCCTTCCTAGGGTCATCTCAGATCAAGACTCAGTGTGATTACAGCTCCAATGTCACACCGGGTGACTGCACAGACCAAGACTCACTCTGATTACAGCTCCAATATCCCACCAGGGTCAGCTCAGACCAAGATTCACTGTGATTACTGCTCCGATATCCCTTCCAAGGTCAGCTCAGACTAAGACTCATTGTGAATATAGCTCCGATATCCCAGTCAGGGAGAGCTCAGACAAAGCCTCCCTGTGATTACAACTCCGATATCCCACCCAGGGTCAGCTCAGAACAGGTTTCACTGTGATTACAGCTCCAATATCCCACTCGGGGTCAGCTCAGAGCAAGACTCACTGTGATTATGATTCTGATATCTCATGCAGGGTCATCTCAGACCAAGACTCATTGTGATTACAGCTCCCATGTCCCAACAAGGATCAGCTCAGACCAAGACTCACTGTGATTACAGTTCCGATATCCCACCCAGTGTCAGGTCTTCACAAGGTACACTATGATTATAGCTCCGATATCCCACAACCAGGGTCAGTCCAGATCAAGACTCACTGTGATTTCAGCTCCTATGTCCCACAGCCAGTGTCAGTTCTGATGCAGACTCACTGCGAATACAGCTTTGATTTATCACCAGGGTCTGCTCAGAACAAGATGCACTTTGATTACAGCTCCAATATCCCACCCCGGATGAGCTCAGACCAAGGCTCATTGTGATTACAGATCCGATATCCCACCCAATGTCAGCTCAGAACAAGACGCAATGGAATTCCAACTCCGATATTCCAACCAGGGTGAGCTCAGACTAAGAATCACTGTGATTACAGCTCCGATATTGGTGAAGCTTTGTGGTATGTAGGGATTAGGTGTTGGAAATTCAGGAAAGGGTGAAAATAGATAAGTCCCCTGGGCTTGATGGCATTTATCTTAGGATTCTCTGGGAAGCAAGGGAGGAGATTGCAGAGCCATTGGCCTTGATTTTTATGTCCTCGTTGTCTACAGGAATAGTGCCAGAAAACTGGAGGGTAGCAAATGTGGTTCTGTTGTTCAAGAAGTGGAGTAGGGATAACCCTCGTAACTATAGGCCGATGAGTCTCGCTTCTGTTGTGGGAAAAGTCTTAGAGAGAATTGTAAAGGATAGGATTTATGAACATCTGGATAGGAATAATGTGATCAAGGATAGTCAGCATGGTTTTGTGAAGGGCAGGTCGTGCCTCACAAACCTTATTGAATTCTTTGAGAAGGTGACTAAGGAGGTGGATGAGGGTAAAGTGGTAGATGTGGTGGATGTGGATTTTAATAAGGCGTTTGATAAGGTTCCCCAGGGTAGGCTACTGCTAAAATGCGGAGGTATGGCATTGAGGGTGAGTTAGAGGTTTGGATTAGGAATTGGCTGGCTGGAAGAAGACAGAGGGTAGTAGTTGATGGTAAAGGTTCATCTTGGAGTGCAGTTACTAGCGGTGTTCCGCAAGGATCTGTTTTAGGACCATTGCTGTTTGTCATTTTTATAAATGACCTGGAGGAGGGGCTAGAAGGTTGGGTGAGCAAATTTGCGGATGATACGAAAGTCGGTGGAGTTGTTGATAGTGAGGAAGGATGTGGCAGGTTACAGCGGGATATAGATAAGCTGCAGAGCTGGGCAGAAAGGTGGCAAATGGAGTTCAATGTAGCTAAGTGTGAAGTGATTCACTTTGGTAAGAGTAACAAGAAGATGGGGTACTTGGTCGGATACTTGGTAGTGTGGATGAGCAGAGGGATCTTGGTGTCCATGTACATAGATCTCTGAAAGTAGCCACCCAGGTAAATAGTGCTGTGAAGAAGGCATATGGCTTACTGGCTTTTATTGGTAGAGGAATTCAGTTCTGAAGTCCTGAGGTCATGTTGCAGTTATATAAGACTCTGGTGCGGCTGCATCTGGAGTATTGTTTGCAGTTTTGGTCACCATATTACAGGAAGGATGTGGAGGCACTGGAACGGGTGCAGAGGTGGTTTACCAGGGTGTTGCCTGGTATGGTAGGAAGATCGTATGAGGAAAGGCTGAGGCACTTGGGGCTGTTTTCATTGGAGAAAAGAAGGTTTAGGGGTGACTTGATAGCAGTGTACAAGATGATTAGGGGTTTAGATAGGGTTGACCATGAGAACCTATTTCCACATATGGAGTCAACTATTATGAGGAACTATAGCTTTAACTTAAGGTTTGGTAGTTATAGGACTGATGTTCGGGGTAGATTATTTATTCAGCGAGTCATGGAATGCCCTGCCAGTAGCAGAGGTGGACTCTCCCTCTTTATGGGCATTTAAATGGGCATTGGATATACATATGGAGTAGAGTGGGCTAGTGAAGGTTAGGCAGGCTTGGATCGGCGCAACATTGAGGGCCAATGGATTAGTCTCAGTTCTATCCCACCCAGCGTCAGCCCAGGCCAAGATTCACTGTGATTATAGTTCCGATATCCCACCCAGTGTCAGGTCTGACCAAGGTACACTATGATTTTAGCTCTGACATCCCACAGCCAGGGTCAGTCTAGATCAAGACTCACTGTGATTTCAGCTCCTATATCCCACAACCAGGGTCAGTTCTGATGCAGACTCACTGGGAATACAGCTCCGATTTATCACCAGGGTCTGCTCAGAACAAGATGCTCTTTGATTACAGCTCCGATATCCCACCCAGGGTGAGCACAGACCAAGACTCACTGTGATTACAGCTCCAATATCCCACCCAGGTTCTGCTCAGACGAAGACTCACTGTGATTACAGATCCGATATCCCATCGATTCTCAGCTCTGACCAAGATACTCTGTGAATACGGCATCGATATCCCACCCAGGGTCGGCAAAGACCAAGATTCACTATGATTACAGCTCCGATATCCCACCCAGGGTCAGCTCAGAACAAGACTCACTGTGATTAAAGCTCCAATATCCTTCCTAGGGTCATCTCAGATCAAGACTCAGTGTGATTACAGCTCCAATGTCACACCGGGTGACTGCACAGACCAAGACTCACTCTGATTACAGCTCCAATATCCCACCAGGGTCAGCTCAGACCAAGATTCACTGTGATTACTGCTCCGATATCCCTTCCAAGGTCAGCTCAGACTAAGACTCATTGTGAATATAGCTCCGATATCCCAGTCAGGGAGAGCTCAGACAAAGCCTCCCTGTGATTACAACTCCGATATCCCACCCAGGGTCAGCTCAGAACAGGTTTCACTGTGATTACAGCTCCAATATCCCACTCGGGGTCAGCTCAGAGCAAGACTCACTGTGATTATGATTCTGATATCTCATGCAGGGTCATCTCAGACCAAGACTCATTGTGATTACAGCTCCGATGTCCCAACAAGGATCAGCTCAGACCAAGACTCACTGTGATTACAGTTCCGATATCCCACCCAGTGTCAGGTCTTCACAAGGTACACTATGATTATAGCTCCGATATCCCACAACCAGGGTCAGTCCAGATCAAGACTCACTGTGATTTCAGCTCCTATGTCCCACAGCCAGTGTCAGTTCTGATGCAGACTCACTGCGAATACAGCTTTGATTTATCACCAGGGTCTGCTCAGAACAAGATGCACTTTGATTACAGCTCCAATATCCCACCCCGGATGAGCTCAGACCAAGGCTCATTGTGATTACAGATCCGATATCCCACCCAATGTCAGCTCAGAACAAGACGCAATGGAATTCCAACTCCGATATTCCAACCAGGGTGAGCTCAGACTAAGAATCACTGTGATTACAGCTCCGATATTGGTGAAGCTTTGTGGTATGTAGGGATTAGGTGTTGGAAATTCAGGAAAGGGTGAAAATAGATAAGTCCCCTGGGCTTGATGGCATTTATCTTAGGATTCTCTGGGAAGCAAGGGAGGAGATTGCAGAGCCATTGGCCTTGATTTTTATGTCCTCGTTGTCTACAGGAATAGTGCCAGAAAACTGGAGGGTAGCAAATGTGGTTCTGTTGTTCAAGAAGTGGAGTAGGGATAACCCTCGTAACTATAGGCCGATGAGTCTCGCTTCTGTTGTGGGAAAAGTCTTAGAGAGAATTGTAAAGGATAGGATTTATGAACATCTGGATAGGAATAATGTGATCAAGGATAGTCAGCATGGTTTTGTGAAGGGCAGGTCGTGCCTCACAAACCTTATTGAATTCTTTGAGAAGGTGACTAAGGAGGTGGATGAGGGTAAAGTGGTAGATGTGGTGGATGTGGATTTTAATAAGGCGTTTGATAAGGTTCCCCAGGGTAGGCTACTGCTAAAATGCGGAGGTATGGCATTGAGGGTGAGTTAGAGGTTTGGATTAGGAATTGGCTGGCTGGAAGAAGACAGAGGGTAGTAGTTGATGGTAAAGGTTCATCTTGGAGTGCAGTTACTAGCGGTGTTCCGCAAGGATCTGTTTTAGGACCATTGCTGTTTGTCATTTTTATAAATGACCTGGAGGAGGGGCTAGAAGGTTGGGTGAGCAAATTTGCGGATGATACGAAAGTCGGTGGAGTTGTTGATAGTGAGGAAGGATGTGGCAGGTTACAGCGGGATATAGATAAGCTGCAGAGCTGGGCAGAAAGGTGGCAAATGGAGTTCAATGTAGCTAAGTGTGAAGTGATTCACTTTGGTAAGAGTAACAAGAAGATGGGGTACTTGGTCGGATACTTGGTAGTGTGGATGAGCAGAGGGATCTTGGTGTCCATGTACATAGATCTCTGAAAGTAGCCACCCAGGTAAATAGTGCTGTGAAGAAGGCATATGGCGTACTGGCTTTTATTGGTAGAGGAATTGAGTTCTGGAGTCCTGAGGTCATGTTGCAGTTATATAAGACTCTGGTGCGGCTGCATCTGGAGTATTGTGTGCAGTTTTGGTCACCATACTACAGGAAGGATGTGGAAGCACTGGAACGGGTGCAGAGGTGGTTTACCAGGGTGTTGCCTGGTATGGTAGGAAGATCGTATGAGGAAAGGCTGAGGCACTTGGGGCTGTTTTCATTGGAGAAAAGAAGGTTTAGGGGTGACTTGATAGCAGTGTACAAGATGATTAGGGGTTTAGATAGGGTTGACCATGAGAACCTATTTCCACATATGGAGTCAACTATTACGAGGAACTATAGCTTTAACTTAAGGTTTGGTAGTTATAGGACTGATGTTCGGGGTAGATTATTTATTCAGCGAGTCATGGAATGCCCTGCCAGTAGCAAAGGTGGACTCTCCCTCTTTATGGGCATTTAAATGGGCATTGGATATACATATGGAGTAGAGTGGGCTAGTGAAGGTTAGGCGGGCTTGGATCGGCGCAACATTGAGGGCCAATGGATTAGTCTCAGTTCTATCCCACCCAGCGTCAGCCCAGGCCAAGATTCACTGTGATTATAGTTCCGATATCCCACCCAGTGTCAGGTCTGACCAAGGTACACTATGATTTTAGCTCTGACATCCCACAGCCAGGGTCAGTCTAGATCAAGACTCACTGTGATTTCAGCTCCTATATCCCACAACCAGGGTCAGTTCTGATGCAGACTCACTGGGAATACAGCTCCGATTTATCACCAGGGTCTGCTCAGAACAAGATGCTCTTTGATTACAGCTCCGATATCCCACCCAGGGTGAGCACAGACCAAGACTCACTGTGATTACAGCTCCAATATCCCACCCAGGTTCTGCTCAGACGAAGACTCACTGTGATTACAGATCCGATATCCCATCGATTCTCAGCTCTGACCAAGATACTCTGTGAATACGGCATCGATATCCCACCCAGGGTCGGCAAAGACCAAGATTCACTATGATTACAGCTCCGATATCCCACCCAGGGTCAGCTCAGAACAAGACTCACTGTGATTAAAGCTCCAATATCCTTCCTAGGGTCATCTCAGATCAAGACTCAGTGTGATTACAGCTCCAATGTCACACCGGGTGACTGCACAGACCAAGACTCACTCTGATTACAGCTCCAATATCCCACCAGGGTCAGCTCAGACCAAGATTCACTGTGATTACTGCTCCGATATCCCTTCCAAGGTCAGCTCAGACTAAGACTCATTGTGAATATAGCTCCGATATCCCAGTCAGGGAGAGCTCAGACAAAGCCTCCCTGTGATTACAACTCCGATATCCCACCCAGGGTCAGCTCAGAACAGGTTTCACTGTGATTACAGCTCCAATATCCCACTCGGGGTCAGCTCAGAGCAAGACTCACTGTGATTATGATTCTGATATCTCATCCAGGGTCATCTCAGACCAAGACTCATTGTGATTACAGTTCCGATATCCCACCCAGTGTCAGGTCTTCACAAGGTACACTATGATTATAGCTCCGATATCCCACAACCAGGGTCAGTCCAGATCAAGACTCACTGTGATTTCAGCTCCTATGTCCCACAGCCAGTGTCAGTTCTGATGCAGACTCACTGCGAATACAGCTTTGATTTATCACCAGGGTCTGCTCAGAACAAGATGCACTTTGATTACAGCTCCAATATCCCACCCCGGATGAGCTCAGACCAAGGCTCATTGTGATTACAGATCCGATATCCCACCCAGGGTCAGCTCAGAACAAGACGCAATGGGATTCCAACTCCGATATTCCAACCAGGGTGAGCTCAGACTAAGAATCACTGTGATTACAGCTCCGATATTGGTGAAGCTTTGTGGTATGTAGGGATTAGGTGTTGGAAATTCTGGAAAGGGTGAAAATAGATAAGTCCCCTGGGCTTGATGGCATTTATCTTAGGATTCTCTGGGAAGCAAGGGAGGAGATTGCAGAGCCATTGGCCTTGATTTTTATGTCCTCGTTGTCTACAGGAATAGTGCCAGAAAACTGGAGGGTAGCAAATGTGGTTCTGTTGTTCAAGAAGTGGAGTAGGGATAACCCTCGTAACTATAGGCCGATGAGTCTCGCTTCTGTTGTGGGAAAAGTCTTAGAGAGAATTGTAAAGGATAGGATTTATGAACATCTGGATAGGAATAATGTGATCAAGGATAGTCAGCATGGTTTTGTGAAGGGCAGGTCGTGCCTCACAAACCTTATTGAATTCTTTGAGAAGGTGACTAAGGAGGTGGATGAGGGTAAAGTGGTAGATGTGGTGGATGTGGATTTTAATAAGGCGTTTGATAAGGTTCCCCAGGGTAGGCTACTGCTAAAATGCGGAGGTATGGCATTGAGGGTGAGTTAGAGGTTTGGATTAGGAATTGGCTGGCTGGAAGAAGACAGAGGGTAGTAGTTGATGGTAAAGGTTCATCTTGGAGTGCAGTTACTAGCGGTGTTCCGCAAGGATCTGTTTTAGGACCATTGCTGTTTGTCATTTTTATAAATGACCTGGAGGAGGGGCTAGAAGGTTGGGTGAGCAAATTTGCGGATGATACGAAAGTCGGTGGAGTTGTTGATAGTGAGGAAGGATGTGGCAGGTTACAGCGGGATATAGATAAGCTGCAGAGCTGGGCAGAAAGGTGGCAAATGGAGTTCAATGTAGCTAAGTGTGAAGTGATTCACTTTGGTAAGAGTAACAAGAAGATGGGGTACTTGGTCGGATACTTGGTAGTGTGGATGAGCAGAGGGATCTTGGTGTCCATGTACATAGATCTCTGAAAGTAGCCACCCAGGTAAATAGTGCTGTGAAGAAGGCATATGGCGTACTGGCTTTTATTGGTAGAGGAATTGAGTTCTGGAGTCCTGAGGTCATGTTGCAGTTATATAAGACTCTGGTGCGGCTGCATCTGGAGTATTGTGTGCAGTTTTGGTCACCATACTACAGGAAGGATGTGGAAGCACTGGAACGGGTGCAGAGGTGGTTTACCAGGGTGTTGCCTGGTATGGTAGGAAGATCGTATGAGGAAAGGCTGAGGCACTTGGGGCTGTTTTCATTGGAGAAAAGAAGGTTTAGGGGTGACTTGATAGCAGTGTACAAGATGATTAGGGGTTTAGATAGGGTTGACCATGAGAACCTATTTCCACATATGGAGTCAACTATTACGAGGAACTATAGCTTTAACTTAAGGTTTGGTAGTTATAGGACTGATGTTCGGGGTAGATTATTTATTCAGCGAGTCATGGAATGCCCTGCCAGTAGCAAAGGTGGACTCTCCCTCTTTATGGGCATTTAAATGGGCATTGGATATACATATGGAGTAGAGTGGGCTAGTGAAGGTTAGGCGGGCTTGGATCGGCGCAACATTGAGGGCCAATGGATTAGTCTCAGTTCTATCCCACCCAGCGTCAGCCCAGGCCAAGATTCACTGTGATTATAGTTCCGATATCCCACCCAGTGTCAGGTCTGACCAAGGTACACTATGATTTTAGCTCTGACATCCCACAGCCAGGGTCAGTCTAGATCAAGACTCACTGTGATTTCAGCTCCTATATCCCACAACCAGGGTCAGTTCTGATGCAGACTCACTGGGAATACAGCTCCGATTTATCACCAGGGTCTGCTCAGAACAAGATGCTCTTTGATTACAGCTCCGATATCCCACCCAGGGTGAGCACAGACCAAGACTCACTGTGATTACAGCTCCAATATCCCACCCAGGTTCTGCTCAGACGAAGACTCACTGTGATTACAGATCCGATATCCCATCGATTCTCAGCTCTGACCAAGATACTCTGTGAATACGGCATCGATATCCCACCCAGGGTCGGCAAAGACCAAGATTCACTATGATTACAGCTCCGATATCCCACCCAGGGTCAGCTCAGAACAAGACTCACTGTGATTAAAGCTCCAATATCCTTCCTAGGGTCATCTCAGATCAAGACTCAGTGTGATTACAGCTCCAATGTCACACCGGGTGACTGCACAGACCAAGACTCACTCTGATTACAGCTCCAATATCCCACCCAGGGTCAGCTCAGACCAAGATTCACTGTGATTACTGCTCCGATATCCCTTCCAAGGTCAGCTCAGACTAAAAAATGAGGTCTGCAGATGCTGGAGATCACAGCTGCAAATGTGTTGCTGGTCAAAGCACAGCAGGTTAGGCAGCATCTCAGGAATAGAGAATTCGACGTTTCGAGCATAAGCCCTTCATCAGGAATAAGAGAGAAGAGCTTACTGCGAATCCTCTTACAAGGATGCCTTCCTTGAAGAAGCTCTCTTCCTCCCTCTACAAGGATTTCAGTGAGTCCCTCTCTCACTGCACCCCCCAGGTCATCTCCTCTGCACAGAAGCTCTTCTCTCTTATTCCTGATGAAGGGCTTATGCTCGAAACGTCGAATTCTCTATTCCTGAGATGCTGCCTAACCTGCTGTGCTTTGACCAGCAACACATTTGCAGCTGTGATCTCCAGCATCTGCAGACCTCATTTTTACTCGAAGATTTTAACCTACTGCGAATCCTCTTACAAGGATGCCTTCCTTGAAGAAGCTCTCTTCCTCCCTCTACAAGGATTTCAGTGAGTCCCTCTCTCACTGCACCCCCCAGGTCATCTCCTCTGCACAGAAGCTCTTCTCTCTTATTCCTGATGAAGGGCTTATGCTCGAAACGTCGAATTCTCTATTCCTGAGATGCTGCCTAACCTGCTGTGCTTTGACCAGCAACACATTTGCAGCTGTGATCTCCAGCATCTGCAGACCTCATTTTTTACTCGAAGATTTTAACCTACTGCGAATCCTCTTACAAGGATGCCTTCCTTGAAGAAGCTCTCTTCCTCCCTCTACAAGGATTTCAGTGAGTCCCTCTCTCACTGCACCCCCCAGGTCATCTCCTCTGCACAGAAGCTCTTCTCTCTTATTCCTGATGAAGGGCTTATGCTCGAAACGTCGAATTCTCTATTCCTGAGATGCTGCCTAACCTGCTGTGCTTTGACCAGCAACACATTTGCAGCTGTGATCTCCAGCATCTGCAGACCTCATTTTTTACTCGAAGATTTTAACCTACTGCGAATCCTCTTACAAGGATGCCTTCCTTGAAGAAGCTCTCTTCCTCCCTCTACAAGGATTTCAGTGAGTCCCTCTCTCACTGCACCCCCCAGGTCATCTCCTCTGCACAGAAGCTCTTCTCTCTTATTCCTGATGAAGGGCTTATGCTCGAAACGTCGAATTCTCTATTCCTGAGATGCTGCCTAACCTGCTGTGCTTTGACCAGCAACACATTTGCAGCTGTGATCTCCAGCATCTGCAGACCTCATTTTTTACTCGAAGATTTTAACCTACTGCGAATCCTCTTACAAGGATGCCTTCCTTGAAGAAGCTCTCTTCCTCCCTCTACAAGGATTTCAGTGAGTCCCTCTCTCACTGCACCCCCCAGGTCATCTCCTCTGCACAGAAGCTCTTCTCTCTTATTCCTGATGAAGGGCTTATGCTCGAAACGTCGAATTCTCTATTCCTGAGATGCTGCCTAACCTGCTGTGCTTTGACCAGCAACACATTTGCAGCTGTGATCTCCAGCATCTGCAGACCTCATTTTTTACTCGAAGATTTTAACCTACTGCGAATCCTCTTACAAGGATGCCTTCCTTGAAGAAGCTCTCTTCCTCCCTCTACAAGGATTTCAGTGAGTCCCTCTCTCACTGCACCCCCCAGGTCATCTCCTCTGCACAGAAGCTCTTCTCTCTTATTCCTGATGAAGGGCTTATGCTCGAAACGTCGAATTCTCTATTCCTGAGATGCTGCCTAACCTGCTGTGCTTTGACCAGCAACACATTTGCAGCTGTGATCTCCAGCATCTGCAGACCTCATTTTTTACTCGAAGATTTTAACCTACTGCGAATCCTCTTACAAGGATGCCTTCCTTGAAGAAGCTCTCTTCCTCCCTCTACAAGGATTTCAGTGAGTCCCTCTCTCACTGCACCCCCCAGGTCATCTCCTCTGCACAGAAGCTCTTCTCTCTTATTCCTGATGAAGGGCTTATGCTCGAAACGTCGAATTCTCTATTCCTGAGATGCTGCCTAACCTGCTGTGCTTTGACCAGCAACACATTTGCAGCTCAGCTCAGACTAAGACTCATTGTGAATATAGCTCCGATATCCCAGTCAGGGAGAGCTCAGACAAAGCCTCCCTGTGATTACAACTCCGATATCCCACCCAGGGTCAGCTCAGAACAGGTTTCACTGTGATTACAGCTCCAATATCCCACTCGGGGTCAGCTCAGAGCAAGACTCACTGTGATTATGATTCTGATATCTCATCCAGGGTCATCTCAGACCAAGACTCATTGTGATTACAGTTCCGATATCCCACCCAGTGTCAGGTCTTCACAAGGTACACTATGATTATAGCTCCGATATCCCACAACCAGGGTCAGTCCAGATCAAGACTCACTGTGATTTCAGCTCCTATGTCCCACAGCCAGTGTCAGTTCTGATGCAGACTCACTGCGAATACAGCTTTGATTTATCACCAGGGTCTGCTCAGAACAAGATGCACTTTGATTACAGCTCCAATATCCCACCCCGGATGAGCTCAGACCAAGGCTCATTGTGATTACAGATCCGATATCCCACCCAGGGTCAGCTCAGAACAAGACGCAATGGGATTCCAACTCCGATATTCCAACCAGGGTGAGCTCAGACTAAGAATCACTGTGATTACAGCTCCGATATTGGTGAAGCTTTGTGGTATGTAGGGATTAGGTGTTGGAAATTCTGGAAAGGGTGAAAATAGATAAGTCCCCTGGGCTTGATGGCATTTATCTTAGGATTCTCTGGGAAGCAAGGGAGGAGATTGCAGAGCCATTGGCCTTGATTTTTATGTCCTCGTTGTCTACAGGAATAGTGCCAGAAAACTGGAGGGTTGCAAATGTGGTTCTGTTGTTCAAGAAGTGGAGTAGGGATAACCCTCGTAACTATAGGCCGATGAGTCTCGCTTCTGTTGTGGGAAAAGTCTTAGAGAGAATTGTAAAGGATAGGATTTATGAACATCTGGATAGGAATAATGTGATCAAGGATAGTCAGCATGGTTTTGTGAAGGGCAGGTCGTGCCTCACAAACCTTATTGAATTCTTTGAGAAGGTGACTAAGGAGGTGGATGAGGGTAAAGTGGTAGATGTGGTGGATGTGGATTTTAATAAGGCGTTTGATAAGGTTCCCCAGGGTAGGCTACTGCTAAAATGCGGAGGTATGGCATTGAGGGTGAGTTAGAGGTTTGGATTAGGAATTGGCTGGCTGGAAGAAGACAGAGGGTAGTAGTTGATGGTAAAGGTTCATCTTGGAGTGCAGTTACTAGCGGTGTTCCGCAAGGATCTGTTTTAGGACCATTGCTGTTTGTCATTTTTATAAATGACCTGGAGGAGGGGCTAGAAGGTTGGGTGAGCAAATTTGCGGATGATACGAAAGTCGGTGGAGTTGTTGATAGTGAGGAAGGATGTGGCAGGTTACAGCGGGATATAGATAAGCTGCAGAGCTGGGCAGAAAGGTGGCAAATGGAGTTCAATGTAGCTAAGTGTGAAGTGATTCACTTTGGTAAGAGTAACAAGAAGATGGGGTACTTGGTCGGATACTTGGTAGTGTGGATGAGCAGAGGGATCTTGGTGTCCATGTACATAGATCTCTGAAAGTAGCCACCCAGGTAAATAGTGCTGTGAAGAAGGCATATGGCTTACTGGCTTTTATTGGTAGAGGAATTCAGTTCTGAAGTCCTGAGGTCATGTTGCAGTTATATAAGACTCTGGTGCGGCTGCATCTGGAGTATTGTTTGCAGTTTTGGTCACCATATTACAGGAAGGATGTGGAGGCACTGGAACGGGTGCAGAGGTGGTTTACCAGGGTGTTGCCTGGTATGGTAGGAAGATCGTATGAGGAAAGGCTGAGGCACTTGGGGCTGTTTTCATTGGAGAAAAGAAGGTTTAGGGGTGACTTGATAGCAGTGTACAAGATGATTAGGGGTTTAGATAGGGTTGACCATGAGAACCTATTTCCACATATGGAGTCAACTATTACGAGGAACTATAGCTTTAACTTAAGGTTTGGTAGTTATAGGACTGATGTTCGGGGTAGATTATTTATTCAGCGAGTCATGGAATGCCCTGCCAGTAGCAAAGGTGGACTCTCCCTCTTTATGGGCATTTAAATGGGCATTGGATATACATATGGAGTAGAGTGGGCTAGTGAAGGTTAGGCGGGCTTGGATCGGCGCAACATTGTGGGCCAATGGATTAGTCTCAGTTCTATCCCACCCAGCGTCAGCCCAGGCCAAGATTCACTGTGATTATAGTTCCGATATCCCACCCAGTGTCAGGTCTGACCAAGGTACACTATGATTTTAGCTCTGACATCCTACAGCCAGGGTCAGTCTAGATCAAGACTCACTGTGATTTCAGCTCCTATATCCCACAACCAGGGTCAGTTCTGATGCAGACTCACTGGGAATACAGCTCCGATTTATCACCAGGGTCTGCTCAGAACAAGATGCTCTTTGATTACAGCTCCGATATCCCACCCAGGGTGAGCACAGACCAAGACTCACTGTGATTACAGCTCCAATATCCCACCCAGGTTCTGCTCAGACGAAGACTCACTGTGATTACAGATCCGATATCCCATCGATTCTCAGCTCTGACCAAGATACTCTGTGAATACGGCATCGATATCCCACCCAGGGTCGGCAAAGACCAAGATTCACTATGATTACAGCTCCGATATCCCACCCAGGGTCAGCTCAGAACAAGACTCACTGTGATTAAAGCTCCAATATCCTTCCTAGGGTCATCTCAGATCAAGACTCAGTGTGATTACAGCTCCAATGTCACACCGGGTGACTGCACAGACCAAGACTCACTCTGATTACAGCTCCAATATCCCACCAGGGTCAGCTCAGACCAAGATTCACTGAGATTACTGCTCCGATATCCCTTCCAAGGTCAGCTCAGACTAAGACTCATTGTGAATATAGCTCCGATATCCCAGTCAGGGAGAGCTCAGACAAAGCCTCCCTGTGATTACAACTCCAATATCCCACCCAGGGTCAGCTCAGAACAGGTTTCACTGTGATTACAGCTCCAATATCCCACTCGGGGTCAGCTCAGAGCAAGACTCACTGTGATTATGATTCTGATATCTCATCCAGGGTCATCTCTGACCAAGACTCATTGTGATTACAGCTCCGATGTCCCAACAAGGATCAGCTCAGACCAAGACTCACTGTGATTACAGTTCCGATATCCCACCCAGTGTCAGGTCTTCACAAGGTACACTATGATTATAGCTCCGATATCCCACAACCAGGGTCAGTCCAGATCAAGACTCACTGTGATTTCAGCTCCTATGTCCCACAGCCAGTGTCAGTTCTGATGCAGACTCACTGCGAATACAGCTTTGATTTATCACCAGGGTCTGCTCAGAACAAGACGCACTTTGATTACAGCTCCAATATCCCACCCCGGATGAGCTCAGACCAAGGCTCATTGTGATTACAGATCCGATATCCCACCCAGGGTCAGCTCAGAACAAGACGCAATGTGATTCCAGCTCCGATATACCAACCAGGGTCAGCTCAGACTAAGACTCACTGTGATTACAGATCTGATATCCCATCGATCATCAGCTCTGACCAAGACTCACTGTGAATACGGCTCCGATATCCCACCCACGGTCAGCACAGACCAAGACTCAGTGTGATTACAGCTCCGATATCCCACCTAGGGTCACCTCAGCCCAAGTCTCACTGTGATTACTGCTCCGATATCCCACGCAGGGTCAGCATAGACCAAGTCTCACTGTGATTACAGCTCGGATATCCCTCCCAGGGTCAGCTCAAACCAAGTCTCACTGTGATTACAGCTCCGATATCCCACCCAGGGTCAGCACAGACCAAGACTCACTGTGATTACAGCTCCGATATCGGACAGTCAGGGTCAGCTCAGATCAAGACTCACTGTGATTACTGCTTCGAAATCCCTTCCAGGATCAGCTCAGACTAAGCCTTATTGTGATTATAGCTCCGATATCCCACAGTCAGGGACAGCTCAGACAAAGCCTCCCTGTGACTACAACTCCGAGATCAAACCCAGGGTCAGCACAGACCAAGACACACTGTGATTACAGATCCGATATCCCATCGATCATCAGCTCTGACCAAGACTCACAGTGTATACGGCTCCGATATCCCACCCACGGTCAGCACAGACCAAGACTCAGTGTGATTACAGCTCCGATATCCCACCCAGGTTCAGCACAGATCAAGATTCACTGTGATTACTGCTCCGATATCCCTTCCAAGGTCAGCTCAGACAAAGACTCATTGTGATTATAGCTCTGATATCCCACAGTCAGGGACAGCTCAGACAAAGTCTCCCTGTGATTACAACTCCGATATCATACCCAGGATCAGCTCAGACCAAGACACACAGTGATTACAGCTCTGATATCCCACACAGGGTCAGCAAAGACCAGGCCTCACTGTGATTACAGCTCCGATATCCCATCCAGGGTCAGCCAGACCAAGACTCTCTGTGATTACTGCTCTGATATCCCACGCAGGGTCAGCACAGACCAAGTCTTATTGTGATTACAGCGCTGATATACCACTCAGGGTCAGCTCAGACCAAGCCTCACTGTGATTACAGCTCCAACATAACCCCCAGCATCAGCACAGACCCAGTCTCACTGTGAACACAGTTCCGATTCTCCACCCAGGGTCAGCTCAGATCAAGACTCACTGTGATTACAGCTCCAATATCCCACCCACGGCCAGCACAGACCAAGTCTCACTGTGATTACAGCCCCAATATCCCACCCAGGGTCAGCTCATATCGAGATTATGTGATTACTGCTCCGAAATCCCTTCCAAGGTCTGCTCAGACGAAGACTCATTGTGAGTATAGCTCCGATATCCCACACTCAGGGACAGCTCAGACAAAGCCTCTCTGTGATTACAACTCTGATATCATACCCAGGGTCAGCACAGACCAAGACACACTGTGATTACAGCTCTGATATCCCACCCAGGGTCAGCTCAGACCAAGACTCTCTGTGATTACTGCTCTGATATCCACGCAGGGTCAGCACAGACCAAGTCTTATTGTGATTACAGCGCTGATGTACCACTCAGGGTCAGCTCAGACCAAGCCTCACTGTGATTACAGCTCCGACATAACCCCCAGCATCAGCACACACCAAGTCTCACTGTGAACACAGCTCTGATATCCCACCCAGGGTCAGCTCAGATCAAGACTCACTGTCATTACAGCTCTGATATCTCATCCAGGGTCATCTCAGATGAGGTGCACTGTGATTACAGGTCCAATATCACAACCAGGGTCAGCTCAGACGAAGACTCAGTGTGATTACAGTTCCGATATCCCACCTAGTGTCAGATCTGACTAAGGTACACTATGATTATAGCTCCGATATCCCACAGCCAGGGTCAGTCCAGATCAAGACTCACTGTGATTTCAGCTCCTATATCCCACAGCCAGGGTCAGTTCTGATGCAGACTCACTGTGAATACAGCTTTGATTTATCACCAGGGTCTGCTCAGAATAAGACGCACTTTGATTACAGCTCCGATATCCCACCCAGGGTGAGCACAGACCAAGACTCACTGAGTTTACAGCACCAATATCACACCCAGGTTCTGCTCAGAACAAGACTCACTGTGATTACAGCCCCGATATCTCAACCTAGGGTCAGCTCAGACCAAGACTCAGTGTGATTACAGCTCTGATATCACACCAAGGATCAGCACAGACCAAGTCTCACTGTGATTACAGCTCGGATATCCCACCCATTGTCAGCACAGACCAAGTCTCACTGTGATTTCAGCTCCGATATCCCACCCAGGTTCAGCTCCGAACACAACGCTATGTGATTATAGCTCCGTTATCCCACAGCCAAGGTTAGCTCAGAACAGGACTCACTCTGATTACAGCTCCAATATCCTTCCCAGGGTCACCTCAGACCAAGACTCACTGTCATTACAGCTCCGATATCATACCGGGTGTCTCCTCAGACCAAGACTCACTTGATTTCAGCTCCAATATCACACCCAGGATCTGCTCAGACCAAGACTCACTGTGACTACAGTTCCGATATCCCAACCAGTGTCAGGTCTGACCAAGGTACACTATGATTATAGCTCCGATATCCCACAGCCAGGGTCAGTCCAGATCAAGACTTAGTGTGATTACAGCACCAATATCCTTCCCAGGGTCATCTCAGACCAAGACTCAATGTGATTACAGCTCCGATATTCCACCCAGGGTCAGCAAAGACCAAGACACACTGTAATTTCAACTCCGATATCCAGCAACACATTTTCAACCAAGTTCTAGAAGTTGATCTTGCTCGGAGTTTTGGCATCACAAACAGAAACATACCCTGGCTGTGGAGTAAAAGAAAGACCTTTTAGATTGGAGATCAGGAGAAACCTCTTCAGCCAGAGAGTGGTGGAATTCAAAAAGCTGTCGAGGCCAGAGGGTGATTGAGTCCATTTAAGATTGAGATGGATTGGTTCTTGAGTATCAAGGGGATCCAGGCTTACAGGGGGCAAGCGGGAGAATGGAATTGAGGAACTTAATAACCATGATTGAATGGAGGAGCGTACTCGATGGGCTGAATGGCGTGAATACTGCTCCTATGTCTAATGGTCTTACGGTCTATTCACCAAGTCAACAAAAGGAAGAATATTTTCATTTTAAACATAACAAATGCAAATAACACATGCAGCCACTCAGCCCATCGAGCCCCGCCTCGCCGTTCAGTGAGATCATAGGCGGCCTCCTAATCATCGCTACTTTTCTGTACTATCCCCTGAGCTCTTGGTGTTTTCAATCCGTCGAAAACTACCAATCTCATTTGCAACCTCTGAGGCCCCGAATTCCATAGATTCTTCCCACTCTGAGTTCCCTCATCTCAGTGCGGGATTTGATGAGTTTTTCTGGTGTTGTGTCTCTGGTGCTGCTCTTGGCATCCCCTCCAGCCCTGCACTTATTTGATGTTTCCTGGCGGCAGATTGCGTGGCGCCGAGATTGTTCAATAGTTGGTATTCTGTGTTGTTTCAAATCCTGGTCATGATCGTGTGTACTGCTCCATTTTCTTTCTCTTAACATGTGCAGCCGGAACACAGTTTCCGAATCAATTAATATTGCAATCAAACTTTTACAAGGAGGCGTGTGAAAATGCCGCAGTTGTCAGATCAAGTCTCACTCAAAGCAGTGTTTATGAACATAGATCAGGGCTTCTCGGAACATCAGGCGCAGGCAAATGACAGAGAGTGAAATTCAGTGATAGAGAACAGACCGCAGTTTCCAGCTTTGTGGATCTTTCAAAAACTCTTCATGTCCCAAGTGGAGGAAAATGGTTGAATAATCCGTCAATGGACAGGGCCCAGTCCCAGGGAAAAGGACAGACTGGAGACAGAACGAGAAGATGATGTTCTTGAAACTCTTCCCTGCTTCCAATTCCCGGAGCAAGGTGGGACGGATTTCGCTCGGAGCCGGTCTCAGCTGATAAGGCACACGCTGCCCGTTTCATCGGATGGTTCGTTCGTGGAAGTCTGTGCTTCCCGCTTCGGGCTTTGTTCTGTTGTACACATGGAAGAGGTCAGCAGTTCCAATCCCGGACGAGATCTTGTTGCTTGTTCTCAGTTTCGCCAAAATGTGCGATCCGCTTTCCAACAAAGCAGCTTCGCTCAATGTGGTTGGACTACCTGACGTGGAGATGGGGCATAGGCTAACACTTGGTCAAAGTGTAAACAAGTGTCTCCGAGTGTTCGCCCACGCCACCCGACTCTGAGTGTATCCCCCCAGCTGCGTCATTGCGGAATTCTGGGTGTGAAACTTCAGGAAGCGGTGAAGTGGTTGGAGACAGGTTCACAGGAAAGGTGCAATGTTTGAGGAATGTCAGCAATGAAGAGAGATTGGGAAGTAGAGACACTTCTCCTAGGAGAACAGAAAGCTGAAAGCTGGTCTGATTGAAGCTTCCCAAGTCATAGGGGATCTGGACAGAGGAAATACGGGAGTGAAAATGCTGCCACACCTGAAAGGATCGAGAACAATTAGACAGAGATTTGAAGTCTCCAGGAAAAGGAGTAAAAGTGCCATGAGGAAGACTGTTTTCACACAGGGAGTGGTTCGGGTCTGTGAGCGAGCTGCATGTTGCTGCATGTGCGCCCCGTCCCCGTCAGTGTTCCTCTGGAACGCAACTCTGTTTTCCTCGCTGCATTTTTAATCAGCTTTCTGATTGTGAGACACAGAATTTATAGCAAACGTTTACAGTGTGATGGAACTGAAATTATAGATTGAAAAATGCCTTGATTGTTTGTTATGTCTCTCATCTGTTAGAATGTCCGTGATAGGTTCACTTCTTTCATATGTAAATCGCAAAACATCTCTTTCAAAGAGTTACATTCTCAAGTGAACCTTAACAACTGGCGTCAGCCCAGATAATGTATTGGGTATTAGCACCTCTGTGTGCTGCTCTCTGTATCAAAATGTTTGCACTGATTCTAACCTAAAACAATGAATTAACACTATCTTACATGGATTCATGCAGTTTTTGAGCAAAGCATCTGAACTGATCCCTCTCTTCATTTAATTTTCAACTTAACTTCAGCCCTAACATCATCCTGATATAATTCCCCTTGCTTAGGATTTAAACGATCGGCTTCGGGCCAACCTTCTCTCCCTCGAAGTAAATGGGAAACTCAGTTACAGAGGGGGTCCTGCACTCTGAGGTCATGAATTACCTCTGTTTCATTTTCCTGGTTGCGTCTAGAAAGTACTACTCTAATCAATTAATAATTTATCTTGATCAACGAGCAGCGCTCCTAAAGCTTGTGATTTCACATAAACCTGATATGGTGAGACTTCTGACTTTGTCCATGTCAGTCCAACACCAGCATCTCCACATCGGAATCATGAATGAGATTGGTTGGCATAGTTGGAAAAGTAAGGTAGTTTGATAAATTATGTGATAGCAATATATACAACGGGATTCAAAAGGGATTACAGTGAATGATAGCATTCTCAGAATTTGGTAAATCACTGTACACAGTGAGGCAGGAAGGTGCACAATTCAGGAAAGTTTCCCACCCACAAACAAACGACAATGAGGAATGTAACTGTTGGGACAGCCTTTCTTGGAATCAGATTGTGAAATTTGGATGTGACTCTAACTGCAACTGCATCGGTTTTAATGAGTACACCGATGTAGGCAAGTGCGGTGATGATTAGCAAACCCGGAAGAGGAAATACTCGCCTTCAAGATCATGTCAGAAATATTCAGTGATTCAGAGGAACGAGAAGATTGTTCTCCGGGAGCATACCAATAAAATCAGTCCATGAGCCATGGAGTTTAGAATAATGAGAGTTGGGGAGAATATCTTCATCCACAAAAATGAATCATCGTGTTGAATTCAACTCAGGGAAAAATGAAGTGATGCACACAAACGGGACACTGACATAGAAAGACAGCACACGATATATAGGAGAGGTTTTTATTGAGGTGTCGATTTCCGAATCCTCATGGCAGTTTAAAGGTCCTTATTCAAGCTGCAGTAGAAGCGATAATATCCCAAAGTGAGGTGGTTGAATCTTACTTACGTTTTGAAACAGTTGAGAATCATTTTGATCCTGTTCATCTCAGCAGTTGTTTATTTTAATGAGACAAATGTTCCAAGCAAAGCCGAAGATAACATTGACACGGTTCAGTGAAATAAATGTAATTGCTTTTTGATAATGACATCGAGCTGTGTGAGTTTGTAGCCAGTTGAATAAAGAAATACCAAGCAAACATGAGTTGGCCGCAATGAAAGTGGAAGCTGTCGGCCGTTGAGAAGCATTTTCGAGAATGCTGAACAAGAAGCACCTGCGTATGTTTCTCCCCAGATATTTCTTGAAGTTTCAATTCGTTGCAGGATAAGTTGGTTGATGGCCAAGGTATTGTTCAGGAAAAGTCATCAGTCAATGCAGAGAAAATTGCATTTTTCAGTAGACTGTCTGACCATGAGTAGACAAAACTGCTCCAGGTGAGGCTCGAACTCACAACCACGGCATTGCGCACGCCGCCATACTGCTGTATAAGTACCGCGCGCTGACCGATTGCGCCACTGGAGCTGCACAGTTTTCGCCGTCCCAATATCACGAGTTATACCTCAGCGGTTGACAAAGAGGCCCTGGTGTAAGATGTTCCGGTTGTCTTCACACGTGGTTCCGCACTTATTTGAGGAATTTGCTTTATTTCACAGTGCGGAACTGGATTGATGTTGAAAAATGTATTTTCAATATTTTCCTCCATTGTTCTCTCAGCCATTGAGGCCTTTAGTCAGTAGAAACATGACAACCTCATTGTTGGGTTGACTCAATTACTGATCGCCACCGTATCTTGGGCACCAAGTTCTAGAAGTTGATCTTGCTCGGAGTTTTGGCATCACAAACAGAAACATACCCAGGCTGTGGAGTAAAAGAAAGACCATTTAGATTGGAGATCAGGAGAAACCTCTTCAGCCAGAGAGTGGTGGAATTCAAAAAGCTGTCGAGGCCAGTGGGTGATTGAGTCCATTTAAGATTGAGATGGATTGGTTCTTGAGTATCAAGGGGATCCAGGCTTACAGGGGGCAAGCGGGAGAATGGAATTGAGGAACTTAATAACCATGATTGAATGGAGGAGCGTACTCGATGGGCTGAATGGCGTGAATACTGCTCCTATGTCTAATGGTCTTACGGTCTATTCACCAAGTCAACAAAAGGAAGAATATTTTCATTTTAAACATAACAAATGCAAATAACACATGCAGCCACTCAGCCCATCGAGCCCCGCCTCGCCGTTCAGTGAGATCATGGGCGGCCTCCTAATCATCGCTACTTTTCTGTACTATCCCCTGAGCTCTTGGTGTTTTCAATCCGTCGAAAACTGCCAATCTCATTTGCAACCTCTGAGGCCCCGAATTCCATAGATTCTTCCCACTCTGAGTTCCCTCATCTCAGTGCGGGATTTGGTGAGTTTTTCTGGTGTTGTGTCTCTGGTGCTGCTCTTGGCATCCCCTCCAGCCCTGCACTTATTTGATGTTTCCTGGCGGCAGATTGCGTGGCGCCGAGATTGTACAATAGTTGGTATTTCTCTGTTGTTTCAAATCCTGGTCATGATCGTGTGTACTGCTCCATTTTCTTTCTCTTAACACGTGCAGCCGGAACACAGTTTGGGAATCAATTAATATTGCAATCAAACCTTTACAAGGAGGCGTGTGAAAATGCCGCAGTTGTCAGATCAAGTCTCACTCAAAGCAGTGTTTATGAACATAGATCAGGGCTTCTCGGAACATCAGGCTCAGGCAAGTGAGAGAGTGAAATTCAGTGATAGAGAACAGACCCCAGTTTCCAGCTTTGTGGATCTTTCAAAAACTCTTCATGTCCCAAGTGGAGGAAAATGGTTGAATAATCCGTCAATGGACAGGGCCCAGTCCCAGGGAAAAGGACACGCTGGAGACAGAACGAGAAGATGATGTTCTTGAAACTCTTCCCTGCTTCCAATTCCCGGAGCAAGCTGGTGCGGATTTCGCTCGGAGTCGGTCTCAGCTGATAAGGCACACGCTGCCCGTTTCATCGGATGGTTCGTTCGTGGAAGTCTGTGCTTCCCGCTTCGGGCTTTGTTCTATTGTACACATGGGAGAGGTCAGCAGTTCCAATCCCGGACGAGATCTTGTTGCTTGTTCTCAGTTTCGCCAAAATGTGCAATCCGCTTTCCAACAAAGCAGCTTCGCTCAATGTGGTTGGACTACCTGACGTGGAGATGGGGCATAGGCTAACACTTGGTCAAAGTGTAAACAAGTGTCTCCGAGTGTTCGCCCACGCCATCCGACTCTGAGTGTATCCCCCCAGCTGCATCATTGCGGAATTCTGGGTGTGAAACTTCAGGAAGCGGTGAAGTGGTTGGAGACAGGTTCACAGGAAAGGTGCAATGTTTGAGGAATGTCAGCAATGAAGAGAGATTGGGAAGTAGAGACACTTCTCCTTGGAGAACAGAAAGCTGAAAGCTGGTCTGATTGAAGCTTCCCAAGTCATAGGGGATCTGGACAGAGGAAATACGGGAGTGAAAATGCTGCCACACCTGAAAGGATCGAGAACAATTAGACAGAGATTTGAAGTCTCCAGGAAAAGGAGTAAAAGTGCCATGAGGAAGACTGTTTTCACACAGGGAGTGGTTCGGGTCTGTGAGCGAGCTGCATGTTGCTGCATGTGCGCCCCGTCCCCGTCAGTGTTCCTCTGGAACGCAACTCTGTTTTCCTCGCTGCATTTTTAATCAGCTTTCTGATTGTGAGACACAGAATTTATAGCAAACGTTTACAGTGTGATGGAACTGAAATTATAGATTGAAAAATACCTTGATTGTTTGTTCTGTCTCTCATCTGTTAGAATGTCCGTGATAGGTTCACTTCTTTCATATGTAAATCGCAAAACATCTCTTTCAAAGAGTTACATTCTCAAGTGAACCTTAACAACTGGCGTCAGCCCAGATAATGTATTGGGTATTAGCACCTCTGTGTGCTGCTCTCTGTATCAAAATGTTTGCACTGATTCTAATCTAAAACAATGAATTAACACTATCTTACATGGATTCATGCAGTTTTTGAGCAAAGCATCTGAACTGATCCCTCTCTTCATTTAATTTTCAACTTAACTTCAGCCCTAACATCATCCTGATATAATTCCCCTTGCTTAGGATTTAAACGATCGGCTTCGGGCCAACCTTCTCTCCCTCGAAGTAAATGGGAAACTCAGTTACAGAGGGGGTCCTGCACTCTGAGGTCATGAATTACCTCTGTTTCATTTTCCTGGTTGCGTCTAGAAAGTACTACTCTCATCAATTAATAATTTATCTTGAGATGGGATATCAGAGCTGTAATCACAGTCAGACTTAGTCTGAGCTGACCCTGGGTGGGATGTCGGAGCTGTAATCACAGTGCGACTTGGTCTGAGCTGACCCTGGGTGGGATATCGGAGCTGTAATCACAGTGAGTCTTGGTCTGAGCTCATCCTGGGTGGATATTGGAGCTTCATTCACAGTGAGACTTGGTCTGTGCTGATGCTGGGTGTGATATCGGAGGTGTACTCACAGTGAGTCTAAGTCTAAGTTGACCCTGGCTGTCTTATATTGGAGCTGGAATCATAGTGCGTCTCGGTGGGAGCTGACACTCGATGGGATATCAAATCTGTAATCACCATGAGTCTTAGTCTGTGCTGATCCTGGGTGGGATATCGGAGGTGAATCACAGTCTATCTTGGTATGAGCTGACCCTGGTTGGGATATCGGAGCAATAATCGCATTGAGTCTTGTTTCAGCTGACCCTTGGTGGGATATATGAGCTGTAATCACAGTCAGGCTTTATCTTTGCTGACCCTGGGTGGTATATTGGAGCAGGAATCACAATGAGTCTTGGTCTGTGCTGACCCTGGCTGTGGGATATCGGAACTGAAATCACTATGTATCTTGATCTGAGCTGACCCTGGCTGTTGGATATCAGAGCTGTAATCACAGTGAGTCCTGGTCTGAACTGATATAAGGTGGGATACCGGACCTGTAATCACAGAGAGACTTGGTTTCTGCCGACCCTGGGTGGGATATCGGAGCTGTAGTCACAGTGAGACTTGGTCTGAGCTGACCCTGGGTGGATTATCGGAGCTGTAGTCACAGTGAGACTTGGTCTGAGCTGACCCTGGGTGGGATATCGGAGCTGTAATCAGAGTGAGTGTTGGTCAGCGCTGAATCTTGGTGGGTTATCGGAGCTGTCATCACAGTGAATCTTGGTTTGAGCTGACCCTGGGTGGGGTATCAGGCTGTATTCACAGTGAGACTTGGTCTGTGCTGATGCTGGGTGTGGTATCGGAGCTGTAATCACAGTGAGTCTTGGTCGCTGCTGTCCCTGGGTGTGATTTCGGAGCTGTAATCAGAGTGACTCTTGGTCTGTGCTGATGCTGGGTGAGATATTGGTGCTGTAATCACAGTGAGTCTTGGTCGGTGCTGAATCTGGGAGGGATATCAGAGCTGTAATCACAGTGAGTCTTGGTGGGAACTGATGCTCAATGGGATATCGAATCTGTAATCACAATGAGTCTTAGTCTGAGCTGAACCTGAATGGGATATATGAGCTGTAATCTCAGTGAGTCTTGGTCTGAGCTGACCCTGGGTGGGATATCAGAGCTGTAATCAGACTGACTCTTGGTCTGAGCTGATCCTGGGTGGGATATTGGAGCTGTAATCACAGTGAGTCTTGGTCTGAACTGACCCTGGGTGGGATATTGGCGATGTAGTCACAGTGAGATTTGGTCGGTGCTAAATCTGGGAGGGATGTCGGAGCTGTAATCACAGTGAGTCTTGGTGGGAGCTGACCCTGGGTGGGATATCGAATCTGTAATCACCATGAGTCTTAGCCTGAGCTGACCCTGAATGGGATATATGAGCTGTAATCTCAGTGAGTCTTGGGGTGAACTGACCCTGGATGGGGTATCGGAGCTGGAATCACACTGAGTTTTGGTCTGAGCTGACCCTGGGTGGACTGTCGGAGCTGTAGTCACAGTGAGACTTGGTCTGAGCAGATTCTGGGTGGGATATCGGATCTGCAATCACAGTGTCTTGGTCTGAGCTGACCCTGGGTTGGATATCAGAGCTGTAAACACAGTGAGTCTTGGGGTGAACTGACCCTGGGTGGGATATTGGCGCTGTAATCACAGTGAGACTTGGTCTGTGCTAAATCTGGGAGGGATATCAGAGCTGTAATCTCAGTGAGTCTTGGTCTGAGCTGACCCTGGGTGGGATATCAAAGCTTTAATCAGAGTGACTCTTGGTCTGAGCTGACACTCGGTTCGATATCGGAGCTGAAAAGACAAAGAGACTTGTTCTGAGCTGAAACTGGGTGGGATATCGTACTGTAATCGCAGTGAGGCTTGATCTGAGCAGACTTTGGGTGGGATATCCGAAGTGTGATCATAGTGTGTCTTGGACTGAGCTGACCCTGAATGGGATATCAGAGGTGACATCACAGCGAGTGTTGGCCTGAGCTGGCCCTGGGTGGGATTTCGGAGCTGTAATCACAGTGAGTCTTGTTCTAAATGAACCTGGCTGTGGGATATCGTCGCTGTAATCAGTGTGAATCTTGGTCTCAGCTGACACTCGATGGGATACCGGATCTGTAATCACAATTAGTCTTAATCTGAGCTGACCCTGGATGGGATATCGGAGCAGTAATCATATTGATTCTTTGTCTCAGCTGAACCTTGGTGGGATATATGAACTTTAATCACAGTGAGTCTTGGTTTGAGCTGACACTCGGTTGGATATCGGAACTGGAATCGCAGTGAGTCTTGGTCTGAGCTGACCCTGGTTGTGGGATGTCGTAGATGTATTCAGAGTGTGTGTTGGTCAGCGCTGAACCTTGGTGGGATATCGGAGCTGTAATCACAGAGAGTCTTGGTCTGAGCTGACCCTGGGTGGGATATCGGAGCTGTAATCATAGTGAGTCTTGGTCTGAACTGACTGTGGCTGGGATAGTGGAGCTGTAATCAAAGTGAGACTTGGTCGGTGCTAAATCTGGGAGGGGTATCTGAGCTGTAATCTCAGTGAGTCTTGGTCTGAGCTGACCCTGGCTGTGGGATATCGGAGCTGTAATTACAGTGAGTCGTGGTGGGAGCTGACGCTCGATGGGATATCGAATCTGTAATCACCATGAGTCTTAGTCTGAGCTGATCCTGAATGGGATATATGAGCCGTAATCTCAGTGAGTCTTAGTCTGAGCTGACCCTGGGTGGGATATTGGAACTGTGATCACAGTGTGACTTGGTCTGAGCTGACCCTGGGTGGGATATCGGAGCTGTAAAGACAGAGAGACTTATTTTGAAATGACCCTGGGTAGAATACAGGAGCTTCATTCACAGTGAGACGTGTTTTTGTGCTTATACTGGGTGTGATATCGGAGCTGCAATCACAGTGTATTTTGGTCTGAGCTGACCCTGGGTGGTATATTTGAGCTGTAATCACAGTGAGTCTTGGTCTCAGCTGACACTCGATGGGATACCGGATCTGTAATCACAATTAGTCTTGGTCTGAGCTGACCCTGGTTGTGGGATGTCGTAGATGTATTCAGAGTGTGTGTTGGTCAGCGCTGAACCTTGGTGGGATATCGGAACTGTAATCACAGAGAGTCTTGGTCTGAGCTGACCCTGGGTGGGATATCGGAGCTGTAATCATAGTGAGTCTTGGTCTGAACTGACTGTGGGTGGGATAGTGGAGCTGTAATCAAAGTGAGACTTGGTCGGTGCTAAATCTGGGAGGGGTATCTGAGCTGTAATCTCAGTGAGTCTTGGTCTGAGCTGACCCTGGGTGGTATATTTGAGCGGTAATCAGAGCGAGTCTTGGTCTCAGCTGACACTCGATGGGATACCGGATCTGTAATCACAATTAGTCTTAATCTGAGCTGACCCTAGATGGGATATCGGAGCAGTAATCACATAGAGTCTTGGTCTCAGCTGACCCTTAGTGGGATATATGAGCTGTAATCAGAGTGAGTCTTGGTCGGAGCTGACCCTGCATTGGATATCGGAGCTGTAATCACAGTGAGACTTGGGATATCGGAGCAATAATCACATTGAGTCTTGGTTCAGCTGACCCTTGGTGGGATATATGAACTGTAATCACAGTCAGGCTTTATCTTTGCTGACCCTGGGTGGTATATTGGAGCTGTAATCACACTGAGTCTTGGTCTGTGCTGACCCAGGCTGTGGGATATCGGAGCTGAAAGCACTATGTATCTTGGTCTGAGCTGACCCTGGCTGTCGGATATCAGAGCTGTAATCACAGTGAATCCTGGTCTGAACTGATATAAGGTGGGATACCGGACCTGTAATCACAGTGAGACGTGTTTTCTGCCGACCCTGGGTGGGATATCGGAGCTGTAATCACAGTGAGTCTTCTTCTGAGCTGACCCTGGGTGGGATATTGGCGATGTAGTCACAGTGAGATTTGGTCGGTGCTAAATCTGGGAGGGATATCGGAGCTGTAATCACCATGAGTCTTAGTCTGAGCTGACCATGAATGGGATATATGAGCTGTAATCACAGTGAGTCTTGGGGTGAACTGACCCTGGATGGGATATCAGAGCTGGAATCACACCGAGTTTTGGTCTGAGCTGACCCTGGGTGTACTGTCGGAGCTGTAGTCACAGTGAGACTTGGTCTGAGCAGATTCTGGGTGGGATATCGGATCTGCAATCACAGTGTCTTGGTCTGAGCTGACCCAGGGTTGGATATCAGAGCTGTAATCTCAGTGAGTCTTGGTCTGAGCTGACCCTGGGTGGGATATCAAAGCTGTAATCAGAGTGAGTCTTGGTCTGTGCTGGCCATGGGTGGGATATCAGATCTGTAATCAGAGTGACTCTTGGCCTGAGCTGACCCTGGGTGGGATATCAAAGCTTTAATCAGAGTGACTCTTGGTCTGAGCTGACACTGTGTTCGATATCGGAGCTGAAAAGACAAAGAGACTTGTTTTGAGCTGAAACTGGGTGGGATATCGTACTGTAATCGCAGTGAGGCTTGGTCTGAGCAGACTTTGGGTGGGATATCGGAAGTGTGATCATAGTGTGTCTTGGACTGAGCTGACCCTGGATGGGATATCGGAGCTGCAATCACAGTCTATCTTGGTCTGAGCTGACCCTGGTTGGGATATCAGAGGTGACATCACAGTGAGTGTTGGCCTGAGCTGGCCCTGGATGGGATATCGGAGCTGTAATCATATTGATTCTTGGTCTCAGCTGATCCTTGGTGGGATATATGAACTGTAATCACAGTGAGTCTTGGTTTGAGCTGACACTCTGTTGGATATCGGAACTGGAATCACAGTGAGTCTTGGTCTGAGCTGACCCTGGTTGTGGGATATCGTAGCTGTATTCAGAGTATGTGTTGGTCAGCGCTGAACCTTGGTAGGATATCGGATCTGTAATCACAGTGAGTCTTGGTCTGAACTGACCGTGGGTGGGATAGTGGAGCTGTAATCACAGTGAGACTTGGTCGGTGCTAAATCTGGGAGGGGTATCTGAGCTGTAATCTCAGTGAGTCTTGGTCTGAGCTGACCCTGGCTGTGGGGTATCGGAGCTGTAATTACAGTGAGTCGTGGTGGGAGCTGACGCTCGATGGGATATCGAATCTGTAATCACCATGAGTCTTAGTCTGAGCTGATCCTGAATGGGATATATGAGCCGTAATCTCAGTGAGTCTTAGTCTGAGCTGACCCTGGGTGGGATATTGGAACTGTGATCACAGTGTGACTTGGTCTGAGCTGACCCTGGGTGGGATATCGGAGCTGTAAAGACAGAGAGACTTATTTTGAAATGACCCTGGGTAGAATACAGGAGCTTCATTCACAGTGAGACGTGTTTTTGTGCTTATACTGGGTGTGATATCGGAGCTGCAATCACAGTGTATTTTGGTCTGAGCTGACCCTGGGTGGTATATTTGAGCTGTAATCAGAGTGAGTCTTGGTCTCGGCTGACCCTTGGTGGGAAATATGAGCTGTAATCAGAGTGAGTCTTGGTCGGAGCTGACCCTGCATTGGATATCAGAGCTGTAATCACAGTGAGACTTGGTCTGAACTGACCCTGGGTGGGATATCGGGTCTGTAATCACAGTGAGTCTTGGTCTGAGCTGACCCTGAATGGGATATATGAGCTGTAATCTCAGTGAGTCTTGGTCTGAGCTGACCCTGGGTGGGACATCAGAGCCGTAATCAGACTGACTCTTGTTCTGAGCTGATCCTGGGTGGGATATCGGAGCTGTAATCACAGTGAGTCTTCTTCTGAGCTGACCCTGGGTGGGATATTGGCGACGTAGTCACAGTGAGATTTTGTCGGTGCTAAATCTGGGAGGGATATCAGAGCTGTAATCACAGTGAGTCTTGGTGGGAGCTGACGCTCGATGGGATATCGAATCTGTAATCACCATGAGTCTTAGCCTGAGCTGACCCTGAATGGGATATATGAGCTGTAATCTCAGTGAGTCTTGGGGTGAACTGACCCTGGATGGGGTATCGGAACTGGAATCACACTGAGTTTTGGTCTGAGCTGACCCTGGGTGGACTGTCGGAGCTGTAGTCACAGTGAGACTTGGTCTGAGCAGATTCTGGGTGGGATATCGGATCTGCAATCACAGTGTCTTGGTCTGAGCTGACCCTGGGTTGGATATCAGAGCTGTAATCACAGTGAGTCTTGGGGTGAACGGACCCTGGGTGGGATATTGGCGCTGTAATCGCAGTGAGGCTTGGTCGGTGCTAAATCTGGGAGGGATATCAGAGCTGTAATCACAGTGAGCCTTGGTCTGTGCTGGCCGTGGGTGGGATATCGGATCTGTAATCAGAGTGACTCTTGGCCTGAGCTGACCCTGGGTGGGATATTAAAGCTTTAATCAGAGTAACTCTTGGTCTGAGCTGAAACTCGGTTCGATATCGGAGCTGAAAAGACAAAGAGACTTGTTCTGAGCTGAAACTGGGTGGGATATCGTACTGTAATCACAGTGAGGCTTGGTCTGAGCAGACTTTGGGTGGGATATCGGAGCTGTAATCACAGTGAGACTTGTTCTGAGCTGACCCTTGGTGGGATATCCGAGCTGTAATCACAGTGAGTCCTGGTCTGAACTGATGTAAGGTGGGATATCGGACCTGTACTCACAGTGAGACTTGTTTCTGCTGACCCTGGGAGGGATATCAGAGCTGTAATCACAGTGAGTCTTGGTGGGAGCTGACGCTCGATGGGATATCACGATGAGTCTTAGTCTGAGCTGACCCTGAATGGGATATCAGAGCTGTAATCACAGTGAGTCTTGGTCTGAGCTGAACCTGGATATGAAATCAGAGCTGTAATCACAGTGAGTCTTGGTCTGAGCTGACCCTGGGTGGGATAGCGGAGCCATAGTCACAGTGAGACTTGGTCTGAGCTGACCCTGGATGGGATTTTGGAGCTGTAATCACAGTGAGTCTTGGTCTGAACTCACCCTGAGTGGGAAATCGGAGCTGTAATCAAAGTGCGTCTTGTTCTGAGCAGACCCTGGTGATAAATCGGAGCTGTATTCCCAGTGAGTCTACATCAGAACTGCCCCTGGCTGTGGGATATAGGAGCTGAAATCACAGTGAGTCTTGATCTGGACTGACCCTGGCTGTGGGATATCGGAGCTATAATCATAGTATACCTTGTTCAGACCTGACACTGGGTGGGATATTGGAACTGCAATCACAGTCTATCTTGGTCTGAGCTAACTCTGGGTGGTATATCAGAGCTACAATCACAGTAAGACTTGATATGTGCTGACCCTGGTTGAGATATCGGAGCTGTAATCACGGTGCGCCTTTGTCTGAGCTGACGCTGGTGGGGATATCGGAGCTGTCATGACAGTGAGTGTTGGTCTGCACTGACACAGCGGGGGTGGGGGGGGCGATATTGGAGATGTAATGACAGTGAGTCTTGGTCTGAGGTGACCCTCAGAGGGATATCGGAGCTGTAATCGGAGTTAGTCTTGTTCTGAGCTGACACTCAGTGCGATGTTGGAGCTGTAATCATGGTGAGGCTTGGTCTTTGCTGACCCTGGGTGGGATATCGGAGCTGTAATCAAAGTGAGTCTTTATCTGGACAGACCCTGGCTGTGGGTATGGGAGCTATAATCACAGTGTATCTTGGTCAGACCTGACACTGGATGGGACATCAGAGCTGTAATCACAGAGAGTCATGGTCTGAGCTGACCCTGTCTGTGGGATATCGGAGCTTCTTGGTTGGAGTGATTCTTGGTTGGAGCAGACGCTCGATGGGATATCAGATCTGTAATACAGAGAGTCTTCATCTGAGCTGACACTGGATGGAATATCGGAGCTGTTATCAGAGTGAGTCTTTATCTGAGCTGTCTATGCGTGGGATATCGGAGCTGTAATCACAGTGAATCTTGGTCTGCGCTGACACAGCTTGGGGGGGGGGGGGGGATATCGGAAATGTGATGACAGTGAGTCTTGGTCTGAGGTGACCCTCGGAGGGATATCAGAGCTGTAATCAGAGTTAGTCTTGTTCTGAGTTGACACTCAGTGGGATATCAGAGCTGTAATCACAGTGAGTCTTGGTCTTTGCTGACTCTGGGTGGGATATCGGATCTGTAATCACAGTGAGACTTGTTCTGAGCTGATCCTGGGTGGGATATCGGAGCAGTGATCACAGTGAATCTTGGTCTGAGCTGATCCTGGGTGGGATATCGGAGCTGTAGCGCAAGCTTACCTGGGTAAGTTGTTTGTTTGTTTTCCTCTATAAAGGCGCGCAGCTTCAAGGCCTCGGCCTCACTCTCTCAGCAGAGCAGGTAAGGGCTGTTTGCCAGTGGCTGCTTGAAGGCTCGGTGACGTTTGTTTAACGGTTTAAATTTGAATTTTTTTTATAAAAAAGCGCGGAGTGGACCCGGAAGTTGGTGTAGCGCAAGCTTACCTGGGTAAGTTGTTTTCCTATAAAGGCGCGCAGGAGAGGAACCCGCGTCACTACAGAGGTAGAGCCTCCCATCTGCCCTCCTCCTCTAACCTAATAATAAGACCCGTTGTGGTAAGAAGGTAAGTGCTGCATTTAGCTTATTCTAGTGTTTAGACCTAGTTTTTTTTAAAGGGTTCGTTTTAGAGGGATGGCAGTGAAGGCAGTGCAATGTTCCTCTTGCAACATGTTTGAGGTGTCAGACACTCGGAAGCGGCAAGAACATCCATCAACAGACACATCGACCTGGACCCCACATACAAATCACTGCAGCTGAAACTGACACCCGGAAGCGGCAAGAACAAACCAATATAAATACCGGAAGAAACATCAAAGCAGCGCTTCACACGAGGCTCCAACAGCACTGATGATGTTCCCTAGCCAGGGAACGAAACGTTTGCAGCAAAAACTTCCAGCTCGGCGTGCAGAACCGCAACAACGGATACCCGAGCTACAAATCTTCAATCAGATTTTAAGTCTCTGATCGTGTTTTCCGGGTCCTGAAGGGGGAGGGGGAGCAGCCCGAAGTCATGGTCCACATTGGCACCAACGACATAGGTAGGAAGAGGGATGAGGATGTTAGGCAGGTTTTTAGGGAGCTAGGTTGGGAGCTCAGAGTTAGAACAAACAGAGTTGTTGTCTCTGGTTTGTTACCCGTGCCACGTGATAGAAAGTCGAGGAATAGGGAGAGAGAGCAGTTAAATGCGTGGCTACAGGGATGGTGCAGGAGGGAGGGATTCCAGTTTCTGGATAACTGGGGTTCTTTCTGGGGAAGGTGGGACCTCTATAAACAGGATGGTCTACACCTGAACCTGAGGGACACCAGTATCCTTGGGGGGAGGTTTGCTAGTGCTCTTTCGGGGGGTTTAAACTAACTCTGCAGGGGCATGGGAACCTAGACTGTAGTTTTAGGGTGCAGGACCTGGAGTGTAGGGAGGTTAGGAACCAGGCATCAATCACGAAGGAGGGTGCCTGTTAACAGGAAGGTGGCTTGAAGTGTGTATACTTCAATGCGAGAAGTATGAGAAATAAGGTAGGTGAACTTGCAGCGTGGGTTGGTACCTGGGAGTTCGATGTTGTGGCTATTACGGAGACATGGGTAGAACAGGGACAAGATTGGTTGTTTCAGGTTCCAGGGTTTAAATGTTTTAGTAGGGTCAGAGGTGGGGGTGAAAGAGGGGGAGGTGTGGCATTGCTTGTCAAAGATAGTATTACAGCAGTGGAAAGGACGATGGATGAAGACTCGCCATCTGAGGTAGTTTGGGCTGAGCTTAGAAATAGGAAAGGTCAGGTCACCCTGTTAGGAGTTTTCTACAGGCTTCCTAATAGTCCTAGAGACGTAGAAGAAAGGATTGCGAGGATGATTCAGGAGAAGAGTGAAAGTAATAGGGTGGTTGTTATGGGGGACTTTAACTTCCCAGATATTGACTGGGTAAGCTATAGCTCAAGTATGTTAGATGGTTCGGTGTTTGTCCAATGTGTGCAGGAGGTTTCCTGACACAATATGTAGACAGGTCAACAAGAGATGAGGCAATACTGGATTTGGTTCTGGGTAACGAACCAGGCCAGGTGTTAGATTTGGAGGTAGGTGAGCACTTCGGGGACAGTGACCACAATTCGGTGACTTTTACTCTAGTGATGGGGAGGGATAAGTGTGCACTACAGGGCAAGAGTTATAGCTGGGGGCAGGGAAATTATGATGCGGAGGGGCATGACTTAGGATGTGTGGTTTGGAAAAGTAGGCTTCAAGGGAAGGGCGCAATCGATATGTGGAGCTTGTTCAAGGAACAACTACTGAGTGTCCTTGATAAGTATGTACCTGTTCGGCAGGGAGAAAAGAGTCGTGTGAGGGAGCCGTGGTTTAATAAGGAATTGGAGTCCCTTGTTAAAGGGAAGAGGGCGGCCTATGTAAAGATGAGGCGTGAAGGTTCAATTGGGGCGATTGAGAGTTATAAGGTAGCCAGGAAGGATCTAAAGAGAGAGCTAAGAGCAGCAAGGAGGGGACATGAAAAGTCCTTGGTTGATAGAATTAGGGAAAACCCAAAGGCTTTCTATAGGCATGTCAAGAATAAAAGGATGACTGGATAGGAATAGGGCCCGTCAAGGATAGTAGTGGGAAGTTGCGTGTGGAGGCTGAAGAAATTGGGGAGACACTGAATGAATACTTTTCGTCAGTATTCACTCAGGAACTGGACATTGTTGCTGATGTGAATATTGAGTCACAATTAATTAGAATGGATGGCTTTGAGATATGTAGGGAAGAGGTGTTGGAAATTCTGGAAAAGGTGAAAATAGATTAGTCCCCTGGGCCTGATGGCATTTATCCTAGAATTCTCTGGGAAGCAAGGGAGGAGATTGCAGAGCCATTGGCCTTGATTTTTATGTCCTCGTTGTCTACAGGAATAGTGCCAGAAGACTGGAGGATAGCAAATGTGGTTCCCTTGATCAAGAAGGAGAGTAGGGATAACTCTAGTAACAATAGGCTGGTGAGCCTTACCTCTGTTGTGGGCAAAGTCTTAGAGAGAATTGTAAGGGATAGGATTTATGAACATCTGGATAGGAATAATGTAATCAAGGATAGTCAGCATGGTTTTGTGAAGGGCTGGCCGTGCCTCACAAACCTTATTGAATTCTTTGAGAAGGTGACTAAGGAAGTGGACGAGGGTAAAGCAGTAGATGTGGTGTATATGGATTTTAATAAGGCATTTGATAAGGTTCCCCATGGTAGGCTACTGCAAAAAATACGGAGGTATGGCATTGAGGGGGAGTTGGATGCTTGGATTCGGAATTGGCTGGTTGGAAGAAGACAGAGGGTAGTAGTTGATGGTAAAGGTTCATCTTGGAGTGCAGTTGCCAGTGGTGTTCCGCTGTTTGTCATTTTTATAAATGACCTGGAGGAGGGGCTAGAAGGTTGGGTGAGCAAGTTTGCGGATGATATGAAAGTCGGTGGAGTTGTTGACAGTGAGGAAGGATATGGCAGATTACAGCGGGATATAGATAAGCTGCAGAGCTGGGCAGAAAGGTGGCAAATGGAGTTCAATGCAGCTAAGTGTGAAGTGATTCACTTTGGTAAGAGTAACAAGAAGATGGAGTACTGGGCTAATTGTCGGATACTTGGTAGTGTGGATGAGCAGAGGGATCTTGGTGTCCATGTACACAGATCTCTGAATGTAGCCACCCAGTTAAATAGTGCTGTGAAGAAGGCATATGGTGTACTGGCTTTTATTGGTAGAGGAATTGAGTTCTGGAGTCCTGAGGTCATGTTGCAGTTGTATAAGACTCTGGTGCGGCCGCATCTGGAGTATTGTGAGGTTTTGGTCGCCATACGATAGGAAAGATGTGGAGGCACTGGAACGGATGCAGAGGAGGTTTACCAGGATGTTGCCTGGTATGGTAGGAAGATGTATGAGGAAAGGCTGAGGCACTTGGGGCTGTTTTCATTGAGAAAAGAAGGTTTAGGGGTGACTTGATAGAGGTGTACAAGATGATTAGGGGTTTAGATAGGGTTGACCATGAGAACCTTTTTCCATGTATGGAGTCAGATATTTCAAGGGGGCATAGCTTTAAATTAAGGGGTGGTAGGTATAGGACAGATATTCGGGGTAGATTCTTTACTCAGCGAGTCGTGAGTTCATGGAATGCCCTGCCAATAGCAGAGGTGGACTCTCCCTCTTTATGGCCATTTAAACGGGCATTGGATAGGCATATGAAGGAAAGTGGGCTAGTGTAGGTTAGGTGGGCTTGCATCGGCGCATCATCGAGGGCCGAAGTGCATGTACTGCGCTGTATTTTTCTGTGTTCTATGTTCTATGTAATCACAGTGACACTTGGTCCGTGCTAACCCTGGGTGGGATATCAGAGCTGTAATCACAGTGAGACTTGGTCTGTGCATAAGCTGGGTGGAATATCGGAGCTGTAATCACAATGACACTTGGTCTGTTCTAACCCTGGGTGGGATATCGGAGCTGTAATCACAGTAAGTCTTGGACTGAGCTGAACTTGGGTGCATTATCGAATCTGTAAGCACGGTGAAACTTCGTTTGAGCTGACCCTGGATGGGATTTCGGAGCTGTAATCACAGTGAGACTTGGTCTGAGCTGACACTGACTGTGGTCATGTTTCCACAGTGAATCTTGGTCTGTGCTGACCCTGGATGGCATATGGTTGCTGTATTCACAATGAATTTGGGTCCTAACTAACCCTCTGTGATGTTCATGGGATGTAGTCATAATGAATCTGCTCCTGAGCTGACCCTGCTTAGGGTAGGGGGATATTTTCACAGTGAATCTGAGTCTGAGCTGTCCCTGGGTCGGGAATGAGTGATGTATTTGCAGTCAATCTGGGTCTGAGCCTGTCCCTGGATGAGGTTTTGGGGGGTGTATTCACAATGAATCTGGGTCTGAGCTGACCCTGGGTGGTGGTATCAAAGCTGTATTCACAGTGAGTCTGGTTCTGAGGTGACCCTGGCTGTGGTATGAGGTATAACATCTTAGATTACTTACAGTGCGGATACAGGCCTTTCAGGCCAACAAGTTCACACTGACCGCCAAAGCGTAACCCAACCAGACTCATTCTTCTACATTTACCCCTTCACCTCACACTACAGGCAACTTAGCATTGCCAATTCGCCTAACCTGCACATTTTTGGACTGTGGGAGGAAACCGGAGCACACCCATGCAGAATGTGCAAACTCCACACAGCCAGTCACCTGAGGTGGGAATTGAACCCGGGTCTCTGGCGCTGTGAGGCAGCAATGCTAACCACTGTTTCACCGTGCTGCCCATAAATGTAATCACAGTCAATCTGTTTGTGAGTTGACCCTGTGTACGATATAGGGGCTGTATTCACAGTGAGTCTGTGTCTGAGCTGATCTTGATCGGGGTATTGGGGCTGTATTCACAGTGAACCTGGGTCAAAGCTGTTCCTGAGTAGTGTAAGGGGAATGTATTCACAGTGAACCTGGGTCTGACCTAACCATCGGTGGGGTATGTGTGAAGTATTCAGAGTAAATCTGCATCTGAGCTGACCCTGGTGGTGGGTGTAAAAGAGGCAGAATTCACAATATTCACCGTGAATCTGGGTCTGAGCTGACCCTGGGTGCGGTATGGGTGGTGCATTAACGTGGAGTGTGGGTCTGAGTTGACCGTGGTTGGGGTATGGTGCATGTATTCACAGTGAGTCTGGGCCTGAACTGACCCTGGGTGTTATGTGGGAAGTGTATTCACAGTGAATTTGGGTCAAAGCTATCCTTGGGTTGTGTATGGGTGCTGCATTGACAGTGAGTCTGGGTCTGAGCTGATGGCATGTGGTGCATGTATTCACAGTGAATTTAGGTCAGAGCTGACACTGGGTAGGACATGGGGGTTGTATTCACAGTGACTCTGGTTCTGAGATATCATTGGGTAGGGTATGTTGGATGGATTCACAGTGAACCTGTGTCTGAGCTGACCCTGGGTGAGATATGTGGGCTGTATTCACAGTGAATCTGGCTCTGAGCTGATCCTGCATGGGGTATGGGTCTGTATTTTCAGTGAAACTGTCTGAGCTAACCCTGGGTGGGAAATGGGGGATGTATTCACAGTGAATTTGGGTCTGAGCTATCCCTGGAATGGGATGGTGCGGTATTCACTGTGAATTTGTGTCTGAGCTATCCCTGTGTCGGGTAAAGAAGGATGTTCATAGTGAATTTGGTTCTGAGCTGAGTATGGGGGCTGTTTTCCTACTGAATCTGGGTCTGAGCTGACCCAGGTGGAGAATGGGGCTGTATTCACAGTGAATCTGGCTTTGAGCTGACCCTGCTTGGGGTATGGGTCTGTATTTTCAGTGAAACTGTGTCTGAGCTAACCCTGGGTGGGAAACAGGGGATGTATTCATAGTGAATCTGGGCCTGAGTTGACCCTAGATGGGATATGGGGGCTGTATTCTCAGTGAATCTGTGTCTGTGCTATCCCTGGGCTGTGTATGGGAGCTGTATTCACTGTGAATCTGCGTCTGTGCTATCCCTGGGTTGTCTATGGGAGTTGCATTCACAGTGAATCTGGCTTTGAGCTGACCCTGGTTGCGGTATGGGTCTGTATTTTCAGTGAACCTTGTGTCTGAGCTAACCCTGGGTGGGGAACGAGGGATGTATCCACAGTGAATCTGGGTCTGAGCTGTCCCTTGGAGGGGAATGGTGCTGCGTTCACAGTGAATTTGTGTCTGAGCTATCTCTGTGTGGTAGAAAGTGAGGACTGCAGATGCTGGAGATCAGAGCTGAAAAATGTGTTGCTGGAAAAGCGCAGCAGGTCAAGCAGCATCCAAGGAGCAGAAGAATTGATGTTTGGGGCATAGGCTGAGGAGGGTGTGCTAAGCAGGCTCAGATAAAAGGTAGGGAGGAGGGACTTGGGGGAGGGACGTTGAGAAGGCGATAGATGGAAGGAGGTTAAGGTGAGGGTGATATGCCGGAGAGGGGGTGGGGGCGGAGTGGTTGGGAAGAAGATTGCAGATCAAGAAGGCGGTGCTGCGTCTGAGGGTTGGGACTGAGATAAGGTGGGGGAAGGGGAAATGAGGAAGCTGGAGGGTTGGAAGTGGAAGATGAGGCACTCTTCCTCCAAGTGTCGCGTTGACATGGTCTGGTGATGGAGTAGGCCAATGACCTGTATGTCCTTGGCGGAGTGGGAGGGGGAGTTAAAATGTTCAGCCACAGGGCGGTTGGGTTGCTGGTGTGGGTGTTCTCTGAAATGTTCTACAAATAGGTGGCCTGTCTCCCCAATGTAGAGGAGGCCACATCGGGTGCAGCGGATGCAGTAAATGATGTGTGTGGAGGTGCAGGTGAATTTTTGATGGAGATGGAAGGATCCCTTGGAGATTTGGAGCTAAGTGAGGGGGAGGTGTGGGCGCAAGTTTTGCATTTCTTGTGGTTGCAGGGGAAGGTGCCGGGAGTGGAGGTTGGGTTGGTGGGGTGTGTGGACCTGACAAGGGAGTCGCGGAGGGAGTGTTCTTTCCGGAACGCTGATGGGGAGGGGAGGGAAATATATCCTTGGTGGTGGGGTCTGTTTGGAGGTGGCGGAAATGACGAAGGATGATACGATGTATTGGGAGGTTGGTGAGGTGGTAGTTGAGGACCAGTGGGGTTCTGTCCTCATGGCGATTGGAGGGGCGGGGTTCAAGAGCGGAGGAGCGGGAAGTGGAGGAGATGCGGTGGAGAGCATCGTCAACCACGTCTGGGGGCAAAATGCAGTCTTTGAAGGATGCCATCTGGGTTGTTCGGTATTGGAACTGGTCCTCCTGGGAGCAGATGCAATTTGGGAATATGGGATGGCGTTTTTACAAGGGGCAGGGTGGGAGGAGGTGGAATCTAGGTAGCTGTGGTAGTCGGTCGGTTTGTAGTAATTGTCTGTATTGCATCGGTCACCCGAGATAGAAATGGAGAGGTCTAGGAAGGAGAGGGAGGAGTCTGAGACGGTCCAGGTAAATTTGAGGTCAGGGTGGAAGGTTTTAGTAAAGTGGATGAACTGTTCAACCTCCGCGTGCGAGCACGAGGTAGCGCCGATACAGTCATCGATGTAGCGGAGGAAATGGCGGGGTTGGTACCAGTGTAGCTGCGGAAGATGGACTGTTCTAGATATCTGACGAAGAGGCAGGCATAGCTGGGGCCCATGCAGGTGCCCATGGCTACTTCTTTGGTTTGGAGGAAGTGGGAAGATTGGAAAGAGAAGCTGTTCAGAGTGAGGACCAGTTCAGTCAGTCGAAGGAAGGTGTCAGTGGAAGGGTACTGGTTGGGTCGGCAGGAAAGGAAGAAGCGGAGGGCTTTGAGGCCTTCATGATGGGAGATGGAGACTGTATGTCCATGGTGAAGATAAGGCGTTGGGGGCCGGGGAAACGAAAATCATGGAGGAGGTGGAGAGCGTGGGTAGTGTCCCGAACGTAGGTGGGGAGTTCTTGGACTAAGGGGGACAGGACCATGTTGAAGTATGCAGAGATGAGTTCGGTGGGGCAGGAGCAGGCTGAGACAATGGGTCAGCCGGGGAAATCAGGTTTGTGGATTTTGGGCAGAAGGTAGAAACGGGCGGTGCGGGGTTGTGGGACTATGAGGTTGGAGGCAGTGGATGGGAGATCCGCTGAGATGACGAGGTTATGGATGGTCTGGGAAATGATGGTTTGGTGGTGGGAGGTGGGGTCAAGGTCAATGGGGCAGTAGGAGGAGGTGTCCGCGAGCTGGTGTTTAGCCTCAGCAATATAAAGATCGGTGCGCCAAACTACCACCGCGCCTCATTTGTCTGCCTGTTTGATGGTGAGGTTGAGGTTGGAGCTGAGGGAGAGGAAGGCTGCATGTTCCGAGGGTGAGAGGTTGGAGTGGGTTAGAGGAGTGGACAGGTTGAGGCAGTTAATCCCACGGCAGCAGTTGGCTCTGAAGAGATCGAGGGCGGGTAAGAGGCCAGCACGGGGTGTCCAGGTGCTGTATGGTTGTTGTATTTGCAGTGAATCTGTGTCTGTGCTCTCCCTGGGCAGCGTGTGAGAGCTGTATTCACAGTGAATCTGGGTCTGGACTAACCCTGGGTGGGGAATGGGGGCTGTATTCACCGTGAATGTGGCTTTGAGCTGTCCCCGGTTGGGGTATGGGTCTGTATTTTCAGTGAAACTGTGTCTGACCTTCCCCTGTATGGGGAACAGGGTTGCATTCACAGTGAATGTGGGTTTGCGCTGTCACTGGGTGGGCAATAGTGCTGTATTTACAGTGCGTCTGGTACTGCTCTGATGCTGGGTGGGCCATGGGGGCTGTATTCATAGTTAATCTGAATGTGCAGCACCAAACTTGGTGCAGTATGAGGGTTGTATTCGAAATGTGTCTGGGTCTGAGCTGACCCTTCGTGGAGTTTGGAAGCTGTATTCACAGTGAATCTGGGCCTGAGCTGACCCTGGGTGGATAGGGGGTGAGTATTCTCAGTGAATCTGTGTCTGTGCTATCACTGGGCTGTGTATGGGAGCTGTATTCGCAAAGAATCTGGGTTTCAGCTGACCCTTGGTGTGTTTGGGGCTGTATTCCCAGGAATCTGGGTCTGAGCTATCCCTGGGTCGGGAATGGGTGATGTGTTCACAGTCAATCTGGGTCTGAGCTGTCCCTGGGTGAGGTTTCGGGGTTGTATTCACAATGAATCTGGGTTTGAGCTGACCCTTATGTGTCTGGGGACGATATTTACACGGAATCTGGGTCTGAACTAACCCTGGGTCGGGAAGGGGAGTGTATTCACAGTGAATCTGGGTCTGAGCTGACACTGAGTGTGCTATGGGGGACGTATTCACAGTGAATATAGGTCTGAGCTATCCATCAGTGGGGTATGTGTGAAGTATTCAGAGTAAATCTGCTTCTGAGCTGACCCGGGTGGTGTGTGTAAAAGGGGCAATATTCACAGCATTCACTGTGAATCTGGGTCTGAGCTGACCCTGGGTCAGCTGTGTGTGTTTTGACCACAGTTAATCTGGATCTGCAACATGACACTGGGTGGGGCATGAGGGTTGTATTCTTAGTGTATCTGGGCCTGAGCTCACCCTGGTTGGGAAATGGAGACTGTATTCATAGTGAATCTGGTTTTGAGCTGACGCTGGGTGGGATATGGGGGATGTATTCACAGTGAACCTGTGCCTGAGCTGACCCTGGTTGAGGTATATGGGCTGTATTCACAGTGAATCTGTGTCTGAGGTGACGCTGAGTGGAGAAAAGGGGATGAATTCACAATGAATCTGGGTCTGACCTGACCCTATGCGGAATATGTGGGGTGTATTCACAGTGAATCTGGGACTCAGCTGACCCTTGGTGGGTTTGGGAACTATATTCACACGGTATCTGGGTCTGAACTAACTCCGGGTGGGGTATGGGGCATGTTTTCACACTGAATCTGTGTCTGAGCTGGCACTCAGTGTGCTATTATGGCTGTATTCACAGTGAATCTGTGTCTGAGCTAACCCTGGGAATGGTAGGGGGAATTTGTTCACATAGAACTGGGTCTGAGCTGACTCTGTGTGTGCGATGTGGGATGTGATCACAGTGAGTCTGGATCTCAGCTGTCACTGGGTGGGTCATGGGATCTGTATTCTCAGTGAATCTGGGATTGAGCTGACCCCGGGTGCAATATGGGGGCTGTATTCACAATGGATCTGGGTCTGAGCTATCCCTGGGTTGTGTATGGGTGCTGTATTGACAGTCAATCTGGGTCTGAGCTGACCCTGGTTGGCATATGGTGCATGCATACACAGTGAATCTGGGTCTGACCTGATTCTGAGTGGGCGATGGGGGCTGTATTGACAGTGAATAGTGGTCTGAGCAGACGCTGCGTAGAGTATGGAGGCGGTATTGACATGAATCTGGGTCTGAGCTAACCGTGGGTGTGGTGTGGGAGATTTGTTCACGCTGAACTGGGTCTGAGCTGACCCTTATTGGGGTATGGTGGCTGTAATCATAGTGAATCTGGGTCTGAGCTGACACTGCGTGGGGAATGTTGCCTGTATTCACAGTGAATCCAGGTCTGAGCTGACCCAGAGTGGGTACGGGAACTATGTTTACAGTGAATCTGGGTCTGAACGAACCCTGGGTCAGGAATGGGGTCAGTATTCACAGGGAATCTGTGTCTGAGCTAACCGTCGATGGCGTATGGGGGATGTATTCTCAGTCAACCTGTTTCTGTGCCAACCTTGGGTGGGATGTTGGAGCTGGAATCATAGTGTGTCTTGGTCTGAGCTGACCCTGGCTGTGGTATAGGTGATGATTTCACAGTCAATCTGGGTCTGAGCTATCCCTGGGTGAGGTTTTGGGTGATGTATTCACAATGAATCTGGGTCTGATCTGACCCTGCGTGGGATATGTGGGCTGCATTCACAATGAATCTGGGTCTCAGCTGACCTTTGGTGTGTTTGGGGACTGTATTCACACAGAATCTGGGTCTGAACTAACCCTGGGTGGAGTATGGGGGCTGTATTCACAGTGAATATGGGTCTGAGCTGACACTGAGTGTGCTATGGGGGCTGTGTTCACAATGAATTGGGCTCTGAGCAGACACTGCGTAGATCATGGAGGCTATAATCACATGAATCTGGGTCTGACCTGACTCTGGGTGTGCTATGGGGGATGTATTCACAGTGAATATGGAATTCAGCTGACACTGGGTGGGGTATTAGGGCTGTATTCACAGTGAATATGGGTCTGAGGTATCCATCGGTGGGGTATGTGCAAAGTATTCAGAGTAAATCTGCTTCTGAGCTGACCCTGGTGGTGTGTTAAAAGGGGCAATATTCACAGCATTCACTGTGAATCTGGGTCTGAGCTGACCCTGGTTGGCATATGGTGCATGTATTCACAGTGAATCTGAGTCTGAGCTGACACTGGGTCAGGAATGGGAGATGTATTCGCAGTGAATCTGGGTCTGAGCTGACCCTGGATGGGATATGGGGCTGGTATTCACAGTTTATCTGATTCTGAGGTATCCTTGCGTAGGGTATGTTGGATGTACTCATAGTGAACCCGTGTCTGAGCTGACCCTGGGTGAGGTATGTGGGCTGTATTCACAGTGAATCTGGGTCTGAGTTGACCCTGGATGAAATAAGGGGGCTGTATTCACAGTGAATCTGGGTCTGAACTATCCCTGGGTGGGATATGGGGTTTGTATTCACAGTGAATCAAGTTCTGATTTATCCTTGTGTAGGGTATGTTGGATGTATTCACAGTGAACCTGTGCCTGAGCTGACCCTGGGTGAGGTATGTGGGCTGTACTCACAGTGAATCTGAGTCTGTGCTATCCCTTGGCTGTGTCTGAGAGCTGCATTCACAGTGAATCTGCATCTGGACTAACCCTGGGTGGACTATTCCCACTGAATCTGGTTCTGAACTGTGCCCATGTGAGGTTTTGGGGGATATATTCACAATGAATCTGGGTCTCAGCTGACCCTTGGTGGGTTTGGGAACTATATTCACACGGTATCTGGGTCTGAACTAACCCCGGGTGGGGTATGGGACATGTTTTGACAGTAAATCTGTGTCTGAGCTGACACTCAGTGTGCTATTATGGCTGTATTCACAGTGAATCTGTGTCTGATCTAACCCTGGATGGGGTATGGTGGCTGTATTAACAGTGAATTGTGGTCTGAGCTGAACCCTTGGTAGGGTAGAGGGATGTATTCACTGTAAATCTGTTTCTGAGATGACTCTGAGAGTGGTATGTGGAATGTATTCACAATGAAACTGGGTCTCAGATGACCTGTGGTGTGTTTAGTGATTGTTTTCACACTGGGTCTGAACTAACCCTGGGTGGGGCATGGGGGCGGTATTCCCAGTGAATATGGGTCTGAGCTGACCCTGAATGTGCTATGGGAACTATATTCACAATGAATTGGGCTCTGAGCAGACACTGCGTAGAGCATGGGGGCTGTAATCACATGAATCTTAGTGTGACCCGACTCTGGGTGTGCTATGGGGGATGTATTCACAGTCAATATGGGACTCAGCTGATGCTGGGTGGGGTATTAGGGCTATATCCACAGTGAATATGTGTCTCAGCCATCCATCAGTGGGGTATGTGCGAAGAATTCAGAGTAAATCTGCTTCTGAGCTGACCCTGGTGGTGTGTAAAAGGTGCAATATTCACAGCATTCACTGTGAATCTGGGTCTGAGCTGACTCTGGGTCAGGAATGGGAGATGTATTCACTGTGAATCTGGGTCTGAGCTGACCCTTGGTGTGATATGGGGGTTGTATTCACAGTGAATCTGGTTCTGAGGTATCCTTGCGTAGGGTATGGAGGCTGTATTCACACGAATCTGGGTCTGAGCTAACCGTGGGTGTGGTATGGGAGACTTATTCACACTGAACTGGGTCTGAGCTAACCCTTGTTGGGGTATGGTGTCTGTATTCACAGTGAATCTGGATCTGAGCTAACCATCGGTGGCGTATGTGTGAAGTATTCAGAGTAAATCTGTTTCTGAGCTGACCCTGGTGGTGTGTGTAAAAGGGGCAGAATTCACAGTATTCACTGTGATTCTGGGTCTGAGCTGACCCTGGGTGCGGTATGGGTGCTGCATTGACATTGAGTCTGGGTCTGAGCTGACCGTGGTTGGGGTATGGTGCATGTATTCACAGTGAATCTGGATCGGAGCTGACCCTTGGTGGAGTATGGGAGCTGTATTCACACTGAATCTGGGTCTGAGCTGAACCTGGGTGGATATGGGGTGAGTATTCTGAGTGAATCTGTGGCTGTGCTATCGCTGGGCTGTGTATGGGAGCTGTATTCGCAACGAATCTGGGTCTCAGCAGACCCTTGGTGGATTTGGTGGCTGTATTCACAGTGAATCTATGTCTGAGCTAACCCTGGGTGTGGTGAGGGGATTTATTCACACTGTACTGGGTCTGAGTTGACTCTGGGCGTGGTATGTGGGATGTAATCACAGTGAGTCTGGATCTCAGCTGACACTGGGTGGGTCATTGGGGGGTGTATTCATAATGAATCTAGTTCTGATCAGACCATGCGTGGGGTATGTGGGCTGTATTCACAATGAATCTGGGTCTCAGCTGACCCTTGGTGTGTTTGGGGACTGTATTCGCACAGAATCTGGGTCTGAACTAACCCTGGGTCGGGAAGGGGAGTGTATTCACAGTGAATCTGGGTCTGAGCTGACACTGAGTGTGTTATGGGGGCTGTGTTCACAATAAATTGGGCTCTGAGCAGACACTGCGTAGAGCATGGGGACTGTAATCACATGCATCTGGGTCAGACCTGACTCTGGGTGTGCTATGGGGGATGAATTCACAGTGAATATGGGATTCAGCTGACACTGTGTGGGATATTGGGCTGTATTCAGAGTGAATATGGGTCTGAGCTATCCATCGGTGGGGTATGTGCGAAGTATTCAGTAAATCTGCTTCTGAGCTGACCCTGGTGGTGTGTGTAAAAGGGGCAATATTCATAGCATTCACTGTGAATCTGGGTCTGAGCTGACCCTGGGTGCGGAATGGCTGCTGCATTGACAGTGAGTCTGGGTCTGAGCTGACCCTGTTTGGCATATGGTGCATGTATTCACAGTTAATCTGAGTCTGAGCTGACACTGGGTCGGGAATGGGAGATGTATTCACAGTGAATCTGGCTCTGAGCTGACCCTAGATGGGATATGGGAGTTGTATTCACAGCAAATCTGGGCTTGAGCTATCCTTGTGTAGGGTATGTTGGATGTTTTCAGAGTGAACCTGTCCCTGAGCGGATCCTGGTGGAGGTATATGGGCTGTATTCACAGTGATTCTGGGTCTGAGCTGACACTGGGTGAAGTATGAGGGTTGTATTCACAGTGAATTTGGCTTTGAGCTGACGTTGGTTGGGGTAAGGTCTGTATTTTCAGTGAAATTGTGTCTGAGCTAACCATGGGTGGGCAATGGGGAATGTATTCACAGTGAATCTTGGTTTGAGCTGATCCTGGGTGGGTTATGGGAGTTGAATTTGTGTCTGAATTAACCTTGGGTGGGGTATGGGGGGCTGTATTCACAAAGAACCTTGGTCTGAGCTCACACTGGGTCAGATATGAGGATGGGTTGACAGTGAATCTGCGTCTGAGCTGAGCCTTTTTGATGTATAGGTTCTGTAATCACTGTGAATCTGGATCTGTACTGACCCTGTGTGGAGATTGGGGGTTGTATTCACAGTGAATGTGATTTGAGCTGACCCTGGGTGTGGAGTGTGAACTGTATTCGCAGTGAATTCGTGTCTGTGCTATTCCTGGGCTTTGCATGGGAGCTGTATTCACAGTGAATTTTGGTCTGGACTAACCCTTGGTAGAGTACGGGGGTTGTATTCATATAGAATCTGGATCTGAGCTGTCCCTGGGTGGTTTGTGAGGAATGAACTCACAGTGAATCCCTGTCTGAGCTAATGCTGGATTGTATATTGGGGCTGTGTACAGAGTGATTCTGGGTCTGAACAAATCCTGGTTGGGGAATGGGGGATATACTCACAAGGAATCTGGGTCTCAGCTGACCCTGGTTGGGGTATGGGGGGATTATTTACAGTGAATCTGGGGCAGAGCTATCCCTGGGTTGGGCATGGGTGCTGCACTGACAGTGAGTCTGGGTCTGAGCTGACCCTCGTTGGAGTGTGGTACATGTATTCACAGTGAATCTGGGTCTGAGCTGACCCTGGGTGCGGAATGGGTGCTGCATTGACAATGAGTCTGGGTCTGAGCTGACCCTGGTTGGCATATGGTGCATGTATTCACAGTGAATCTGAGTCTGAGCTGACACTGGGTCGGGTATGGGAGATGTATTCACAGTGAATCTGGGTCTGAGCTATCCTTGTGTAGGGTATGTTGGATGTATTCACAGTGAACCTGCGCCTGAGCGGACCCTGGTTGAGGTATATGGGCTGTATTCACAGTGAATCTGGGTCTGAGCTGACACTGGGTGAAGTATGGGGGTTGTACTCACAGTGAATCTGTGTCTGTGCTATTCCTGGGCTGTGTATGAGAGCTGCAATCACTGTGAATCTGCGTCTGGACTAACCCTGGGTGGACTATGGGGGCTGTATTCCCACTGAATCTGGGTCTGAGCTGACCCTGGGTGGAGAATGGTGCTGTATTCTCAGTGAATTTGTGTCTGAGCTATCTCTGTGTGCGGTAAACGGGATGTATTCATAATTAATTTAGTTCTGAGCTGATCTTGGTGGGAAGTGGGAACTATATTCACAATGAATCTGGGTCTGAGCTAACCCTGGGTCGGGACTGGGGTCTGTATTCACAGAGAATCTGGGTTTGAGCTAACCTTCGGTGGGGTATGGTGGATGTATTCTCAGTAAATCTGTTTCTGTGCTGACTCTGGGTGGGATATTGGAGCTGCAATCACAGTGAGCCTTGTTCTGAGCTGACCCTGGCTGTGGTGTAGGCGATGTTTTCACAATGAATCCGGGTCTCAGCTGACCCTTGGTGTGTTTGGAGACTGTATTCACACAGAATCTGGGTCTGAACTAACCCTTGGTCGGGAAGGGGGATATGTATTCACAGTGAGTATGGGTCTGAACTATCCATCGGTGGGGTATGTGTGAAGTATTCGGAGTAAATCTGCTTCTGAGCTGACCCTGGTGGTTTGTGTAAAAGGGGCAATATTCACAGCATTCACTGTGAATCTGGGCCTGAGCTGATCCTGGGTGTGGAATGGGTGCTGCATTGACATTGAGTCTGGGTCTGAGCTGACCCTGGTTAGCATTTGGTGCATGTATTCACAGTGAATCTTGGTCTGAGCTGACACTGGGTCAGGAATGGGAGATCGATTCACCGTGAATCTGGGTCTGAGCTGACTCTGGTTAGCATTTGGTGCATGTATTCACAGTGAATCTTGGTCTGAGCTGACACTGGGTCAGGAATGGGAGATCGATTCACCGTGAATCTGGGTCTGAGCTGACGCTGGATGGGATATGGGGGTTGTATTCACAGTGTATCTGGTTCTGAGGTATCCTTGCGTAGGGTATGTTGGATGTATTCACGATGAACCTGTGTCTGAACTGACCCTGGGTGAGGTATGTGGGCTGTATTCGCAGTGAATCTGCGTCTGTGCTATCCCTGGGCTGTGTATGGGGGCTGTATTCACAGTGAATTTGGCTTTGAGCTGACGTTGGTTGGGGTAAAGAACTGTATTTTCAGTGAAATTGTGTCTGAGGTAACCCTGGGTGGGCAACGGGGAATGTATTCACAGTGAATCTTGGTTTGAGCTGATCCTGGGTGGATTATGGGAGTTGAATTTGTGTCTGAATTAACCTTGGGTGGGGTATGGGGGGCTGTATTCACAAAGAACCTTGGTCTGAGCTTACCCTGGGTCGGATATGAGGATGGGTTGCCAGTGAATCTGCGTCTGAGCTGAGCCTTTTTGATGTATAGGTTCTGTAATCACTGTGAATCTGGATCTGTACTGACCCTGTGTGGAGATTGGGGGTTGCATTCACAGTGAATGTGATTTGAGCTGACCCTGGGTGTGGAGTGTGAACTGTATTCGCAGTGAATTCGTGTCTGTTCTATTCCTGGGCTTGCATGGGAGCTGTATTCACAGTGAATTTTGGTCTGGACTAACCCTAGGTGGAATACGGGGGTTGTATTCACATAGAATCTGGATCTGAGCTGTCCCTGTGTGGTTTATGAGGAATGAACTCAAAGTGAATCCCTGTCTGAGCTAACGCTGGAATGTGTTTTGGGGCTGTGTTCACAGTGATTCTGGGTCTGAACAAATCCTGGATGGGGTACGGGGGCTGTATTTACAGTGAATCTGGGGCAGAGCTATCCCTGGGTTGGGCATGGGTGCTGCACTGACAGTGAATCTCGGTCTGAGCTGACCCTGGGTGCGGTATAGTGTTGTATTTGCAGTTAATCTATGTCTGTGCTCACCCTGGACAGTGCGTGAGAGCTGTATTTACAGTGAATCGGGGTCTGGACTAACCCTGGGTGGGGAATGGGGGCTGTATTCACAGTGAATGTGGCTTTGAGCTGTCCCAGGTTGGGGTATGGGTCAGTATTTTCTGTGAAACTGTGTCTGACCTTCCTGTGTGTGGGGAACGGGGGATGCATTCACAGTGCATTTGGGTTTGCGCTGTCACTGGGTGGGCAATAGTGCTGTATGTACAGTGCGTCTGGTACTGCTCTGACGCTGGGTGGGCCACGGGGGCTGTATTCACAGTTAATCTGGATCTGCAGCATGAAACTTGGTGGAGTATGAGGGTTGTATTCGTAGTGTGTTTGGGTCTGAGCTCACCCTGGGTGGGATATGGGGACTGTGCTCACAGTGAGTCTGGGTCGGAGCTGACTCTGATTGAGGTATGAGGCTGTATTCAGAGTGAATCTGGTCCTGAGCTGACACTGGTTGGGACATAGGGGATGTATTCACAGTGAATCTGGGTCTCAGGTAACACTGAGTGGGGAAAGCGGGGTGAATTCGCAGTGAATCTGTGTCTGAGTTGACTCTAGGTACAGTATGGGTTCTGTATTCACAGTGTACCTGTGTATGAGCTGACCCTAGGTGCACTATGTGGCTGTACACAATGTGAATCTGGCTCTGAGCTGATCCAGGGTGCCATATGGCGGCTGTATTCACAGTGAATCTGGGTCTGAGAGAACCCTGGGTTGGGTGTGGGGACAGTATTGACAGTGAATCTGGGTCTGAGCTGACCCTGGTTGGAGTGTGGTGCAAGTATTCAGAGAATCTGGATCTGGACTAACCCTGGGTGGAGTATGGGGGCTGTTTTCCCACTGAATCTGGGTCTGAGCTGACCCTGGGTGGAGATTGGAGGTTGTATTCATCGTCAATCTGGCTTTGAGCTGACCCTGGTTGGGGTGTGGCTCTGTATTTTCAGTGAAAGTGTGTCTGAGCTAACCCTGGGCAGGGAATAGGGGATGTATTCACAGTGAATAAGTTGTCTCTGAGCTATTCCTGTGTGGGCTAAAGAGGGATGTATTCATAGTATATTTGGCTCTGAGCTGATCCTGGTGGGGTATGGGGGCAGTATTTACAGTGAATCTGGTACTGAGCTGACCCTGGGTGGAGTGTGGGGACTGTATTCACACTGACTCTAGGTTTATGCTGACCCTGAGTTGGTTATGGGGATTCAACTTAGAGTGAATCTGTGTCTGAATTGACCTTGGGGGCTGAAAGGGAGCTGTATTCACAGTGAATCCGTATCTGAATTGATGTTGGGTGGGATATGGGATCTGTATTTAGAATGAATCTACGTCTGAGCTGACTGTGGGTGGGAAATGTGGACTGTATTAACAGTGAATCTGTGTCTGAGCTAACCGTCGATGGCGTATGGGGGGTGTATTCTCAGTAAACCTGTTTCTGTGCCAACCCTGGGTGGGATGTTGGAGCTGGAATCATAGTGCGTCTTGGTCTGAGCTGACCCTGGCTGTGGTATAGGTGATGTATTCACAGTCAATCTGGGTCTGAGCTGTCCCTGGGTGAGGTTTTGTGTGATGTATTCACAATGAATCTGGGTCTGATCTGACCCTGCGTGGGGTATGTGGGCTGTATTCACAATGACTCTGGGTCTCAGCTGACCTTTGGTGTGTTTGGGGACTGTATTCACACAGAATCTGGGTCTGAACTAACCCTGGGTGGAGTATGGGGGCTGTATTCACAGTGAATATGGGTCTGAGCTGACACTGAGTGTGCTATGGGGGCTGTGTTCACAATGAATTGGGCTCTGAGCAGATACTGCGTAGATCATGGAGGCTGTAATCACATGAATCTGGGTCTGACCTGACTCTGGGTGTGCTATGGGGGATGTATTCACAGTGAATATGGAATTCAGCTGACACTGGGTGGGGTATTAGGGCTGTATTCACAGTGAATATGGGTCTGAGGTATCCATCGGTGGGGTATGTGTAAAGTATTCAGAGTAAATCTGCTTCTGAGCTGACCCTGGTGGTGTGTGTAAAAGCGGCAGTATTCACAGCATTCACTGTGAATCTGGGTCTGAGCTGACACTGGGTCAGGAATGGGAGATGTATTCGCAGTGAATCTGGGTCTGAGCTGACCCTGGATGGGATATGGGGCTGGTATTCACAGTTTATCTGATTCTGAGGTATCCTTGCGTAGGGTATGTTGGATGTATTCACAGTGAACCTGTGCCTGAGCTGACCCTGGGTGAGGTATGTGGGCTGTACTCACAGTGAATCTGAGTCTGTGCTATCCCTTGGCTGTGTCTGAGAGCTGCATTCACAATGAATCTGCATCTGTCCTAACCCTGGGTGGACTATTCCCACCGAATCTGGTTCTGAACTGTGCCCATGTGAGGTTTTGGGGGATATATTCACAATGCATCTGGGTCTGACCTGACCCTGTGCGGGTGTATTCACAATGAATCTGGGTCTCAGCTGCCCCTTGGTGGGTTTGGGAACTATATTCACACGGTATCTGGGTCTGAACTAACCCCGGGTGGGGTATGGGACATGTTTTGACAGTAAATCTGTGTCTGAGCTGACACTCAGTGTGCTATTATGGCTGTATTCACAGTGAATCTCTGTCTGAGCTAACCCTGGATGGGGTATGGTGGCTGTATTAACAGTGAATTGTGGTCTGAGCTGAACCCCTGGTAGGGTAGAGGGATGTATTCACTGTAAATCTGTTTCTGAGATGACTCTGAGAGTGGTATGTGGTATGTATTCACAATGAAACTGGGTGTCAGATGACCCGTGGTGTGTTTAGTGATTGTTTTCACACTGGGTCTGAACTAACCCTGGATGGTGCATGGGGGCGGTTTTCCCAGTGAATATGGGTCTGAGCTGACCCTGAACGTGCTATGGGAACTGTATTCACAATGAATTGGGTTCTGAGCAGACACTGCGTAGAGCATGGGGGCTGTAATCACATGAATCTTAGTGTGTCCCGACTCTGGGTGTGCTATGGGGGATGTATTCACAGTCAATATGGGACTCAGCTGATGCTGGGTGGGGTATTAGGGCTATATCCACAGTGAATATGTGTCTCAGCCACCAATCAGTGGGGTATGTGCGAAGTATTCAGAGTAAATCTGCTTCTGAGCTGACCCTGGTGGTGTGTGTAAAAGGTGCAATATTCACAGCATTCACTGTGAATCTGGGTCTGAGCTGACTCTGGGTCAGGAATGGGAGATGTATTCACTGTGAATCTGGGTCTGAGCTGACCCTTGGTGTGATATGGGGGTTGTATTCACAGTGAAACTGGTTCTGAGGTATCCTTGCGTAGGGTATGGAGGCTGTATTCACACGAATCTGGGTCTGAGCTAACCGTGGGTGTGGTATGGGAGACTTGTTCACACTGAACTGGGTCTGAGCTAACCCTTGTTGGGGTATGGTGTCTGTATTCACAGTGAATCTGGGTCTGAGCTAACCATCGGTGGGGTATGTGTGAAGTATTCAGAGTAAATCTGTTTCTGAGCTGACCCTGGTGGTGTGTGTAAAAGGGGCAGAATTCACAGTATTCACTGTGATTCTGGGTCTGAGCTGACCCTGGGTGCGGTATGGGTGCTGCATTGACATTGAGTCTGGGTCTGAGCTGACCGTGGTTGGGGTATGGTGCATGTATTCACAGTGAATCTGGATCGGAGCTGACCCTTGGTGGAGTATGGGAGCTGTATTCATACTGAATCTGGGTCTGAGCTGAACCTGGGTGGATATAGGTTGAGTATTCTGAGTGAATCTGTGGCTGTGCTATCGCTGGGCTGTGTATGGGAGCTGTATTCGCAATGAATCTGGGTCTCAGCTGACCCTTGGTGGATTTGGTGGCTGTATTCACAGTGAATCTGTGTCTTAGCTAACCCTGGGTGTGGTGAGGGGATTTATTCACACTGTACTGGGTCTGAGTTGACTCTGGGTGTGGTATGTGGGATGTAATCACAGTGAGTCTGGATCTCAGCTGACACTGGGTGGGTCATTGGGGGATGTACTCACAGTGAATCTGGGTCTGAGCTGACTCTGAGTGGGCTATGGGGGCTGTATTTACAGTGAATAGGGGTCTGAGCAGACCCTGCGTAGAATAGTGAGGTTGTATTGACATGAATCTGGATCTGAATGAACCGTGAGTGTGGTATGGGAGATTTGGTCACACTGAACTGGGTCTGAGCTGACACTTGTTGGGGTGGGGTGGCTGTAATCACAGTGTATCTAGGTCAGAGCTGACACTGCGTGGGGAATGTTGCCTCTATTCACGGTAAATCTAGGTCTGTGCTGACCCTGAGTGGGTATGGGAACTATATTTGCAGTGAATCTGGGTCTGAGCTGTCCCTGGGTCGGGAATGGGTGATGCATTCACAGTCAATCTGGGTCTGAGCTGTCCCTGGGTGAGGTTTTGGGGAGGTATTCACAATGAATCTAGTTCTGATCAGACCCTGCGTGGGGTATGTGGGCTGTATTCACAATGAATCTGGGTCTCAGCTGACCCTTGGTGTGTTTGGGGACTGTATTCACACAGAATCTGGGTCTGAACTAACCCTGGGTCGGGAAGGGGAATGTATTCACAGTGAATCTGGGTCTGAGCTGACACTGAGTGTGTTATGGGGGCTGTGTTCACAATAAATTGGGCTCTGAGCAGACACTGCGTAGAGCATGGGGACCGTAAACACATGCATCTGGGTCAGACCTGACTCTGGGTGTGCTATGGGGGATGTATTCACAATGAATATGGGATTCAGCCAACCATCGGTGGGCATGTGCGAAGTATTCAGAGTAAATCTGCTTCTGAGCTGTCCCTGGTTGGCATATGGTGCATGTATTCACAGTGAATCTGAGTCTGAGCTGACACTGGGTCAGGAATGGGAGATGTATTCACAGTGAATCTGGGTCTGAGCTGACCCTGGATGGGTAAAGGGGCAGTACAGAGAGATCTGGGTGTTCTTGTACACCAGTCAATGAAGGCAAGCATGCAGGTACAGCAGGTAGTGAAGAAGGGTAATAGCATGCTGGCCTTCATAACAAGAGGAATTGAATATAGAAGCAAAATGTGCTTCTGCAGCTGTACAGAGCCCTGGTGAGACCACACCTGGAGTACTGTGTGCAGTTCTGGTCTCCAAATTTGAGGAAAGACATTCTGGCTATTGAGGGAATGCAGCATAGGTTCACGAGGTCAATTCCTGGAATGGCGGGACTACCTTACACTGAAAGACTGAAGCGACTGGGCTTGTGTACCCTTGAGTTTAGAAGACCGGGAGGGGATCTGATTGAGACATATAAGATTATGAAAGGATTGGACACTCTGGCAGCAGGAAACATGTTTCTGCTGATGGGTGAGTGCCGAACCAGAGGACACAGCTTAAAAATACGGGGTGAGAAGAAACTTCTTCACCCAGAGAGTGCTGGCTGTGTGGAATACTCTGCCCCTGAGGGCAGTGGAGGCCCAGTCTCTGGATTCATTTAAGAAAGAGTTGGATAGAGCTCTCAAAGATAGTGGAATCAAGGGTTATGGAGACAAGGCAGGAAGAGGATACTGATTAGGAATGATCAGCCATGATCATATTGAATGGCGGTGCAGGCTCGAAGGGCTGAATGGCCTACTTCTGCACCTATTGTCTATTGTCTATTGACACTGGGTGGGGTTTGGAGGCTGTATTTGCTGTAAGTCTGGATTTGAGCTAAACCTGGGTGGAGTATGGGGGCTGTATTGACATTGTCTGTGTCTGACCGTGGCTGTGGTTATGGGCAATTCATTCACAGTGAATCTCAATCTGAGCTGACCCTGGGTGAGGTAAGGGGGGCTGTATTCACAGTGAATCTGGGCCTGAGCTGACACTGAGTGGGTTGGTTTCACAGTGAATCTGTGTCTGAGCTAACCATCGGTGGCGTATGGGAGATGTATTCACAATATATTTGTTTCTAAGCTGGTTCTGGGTGGGAAATGCGGGTTGTACACACAGTGAATCTGGGTCTGAGCTGACCCTGGTTGGGGTGGGGTGTCTCTCTTCACAGTGAATCTGTGTGTGAGCTGATCCTTGGAGGGGTGGTATGGGGCTGTATTCACAGTGAATCTGGGTCTGAGCTGATCCTGGTTTGGGCATGGAGGCTGTATTCACAATGAATCTGGGTCTGACCTGACACAGGGTGGGGTATGGAGGCTATGTGTGCAGTTGTGTGTGATGCATTCACAGTGAATTTCGATCTGTCCATCTGTTCATATCGGCAGCTTCTAACCTAACCCTTCACCAGCCGTACAAGTATGCACCTCACATTCTGTTGTTAACATTCTCATGCCTCAGCAGACCCAACATCTCACCCAAGCTCATCTGAGCCGTATGAGGTCTCACTATTGCAGAACCCTTACCTCTCGTTTCACGACTGCTTCCCTTTGAATCCTGCTACAATCCTTGAGCAGCCCCCTGACGATCTTCCTGACCCCCACATTGCTGTTTATTTGGGAATCATTTCCTTACTGCTCCTTGCCTGGATTTGGCAGACCTCCTATTTGAAATTCCTGATTTCATATTTTATGTTGATAGTACTTCCTCTGTTTCCCTGATGAAAGGTCAGGCTATGCTATCGCAACAGACACTGATGTTCAGGAGTCTGCTGCCTTTCAGACCCCTGTCTCTGCATAGAAAGCTGAGCTTTTTGCCCTTACCAGAGGTTGTATTCTAGCCACTGATAAAATTGTGAACATTTACACTGATTCCAGATCAGCATTTGGTGTTGCCCATGATCTTGGCTTCCTCTGGCAGCAGCAAGGCTTCCTTACTTTGACGGAGCATCCCATTCCGAATGCTCTATGGGTTAAAAATCTCCTCATGCTATGCTGCTTCCTTGACAATTGGCTGTTATTAAATGCACCAGACGCACAAGGAGGGACACTCCGGTACAACGAGGAAATGACCGTGCTGATTGGTTGCTAAGGAGGCGACTGCATCTGCCATTTTAGTTGTTCCAACTAACAGGAATCAGGCTCTAAATCGAGTAGCTACTTTGGGGACAAAGGGCATGCCAGATCTAATTGCAATTCACACTTTCCAGAGGGACACCTCTGAATCTGAGTGTAGACTTTGGAAGTCGATGGGGTGTTCGCACTCCTCGACATGACACCTCTGGCTAACACCGGTAGGTCACGTTTGTATTCCTGATTCTTTGTTCCCAGTGCTTGTTGATTACTTGCATACTTGTTCCCATCTTGGCAAAGAAGGAATGGGATAGCTGCCTTTAAACACCGAGTGGCACCCAGATTTGAATAAAGCCGCTCAAATGCTGCTGGATAGATGTCTTATTTGTAAGAAACATAACAAACATAAAGGTATTAAATGCCCTTCCGTGACTAACCCCTGCCAGATGGTCCTTTCGCTTCTATACAGCTTGTTTTCATTGAGCTATCGAAGGTAAAATGTTATAAATACTGTTGAGTGATGATTCATGTATTTAGCAAATGGATTGAAGCCTTCCCCACCACTAATTGTACTGCACATACAGTAGTGAAAATTTTGCTAACTGAAGAATGTCCCCACTTTGAGTTGCTTAAGATGATAAGCTCTGACAATGGACCACATTTTGTTACCCGTATCAATACTGAATTGTGTGAATCACCTTCAATTAAACACCAAGTGTGTATCGCCCGCAGGAAGCGGGGATTGTGGAATGGGCCAACAGGACCTTAAAAGAAAAATTATTTAAATTTGTCGAAGACATGGGGCTAAATTGGCTCAATATTTTGCCCTTAACACTCTTTCACATGTGAGTGACTGGGCATTCGTGGACAGGACTACCAGCTGCAGAGATTGTTTACGTTCAGCCAATGACAACTCCATCGGATGCTCATACTAAACCCCTAGATCTCCATGTTATGGGTGAGCAAATGCAGAATTCCTTGGAACAGTTAACTCTTTCTCTGAAGTTTCTTCACTCACATGTCCGATAATCTCATTGCCCAGCTGAGGGAAGCACGATTGCCTCCCAATACCCACGAGGAAACCCAGGAAATTACGTTTGGCTAAGAATTGGAAATGAAACAAATTAGGACATCACTGGACTGGGCTCTTTTAAGTCCTATTGACTACATCAGCCTCAGTCAAAATTGAAGGGCATTCCAATTGGGTTCATCTATCTAATTGGAAGAAGATTACTCCTCAACTGGTCGACAGCATAAACATCATTTTGGTACTCTTTGGACTTTTTGAACTCTTTGATGTAGGTGAATATTTGACAAACTGGCCTACTCGGGAACCGCACGCAAACACTTATTTACTGATGTCATATATGGATGCTGAGAAATTGAATATAAGTAAGTGTTGGGTTTGAACACATATCCCCACCCATTTAGGGAAGGAATGCCTCTTCACCCCCTCCCTTTCTATGTATCAGAAACAGTTGAGTGAATGTTGGACGGAATCGCAGAGGGTGAAATGGGGAAATTATGACGTGGGAAACAGCAGGTTATGAAATGACTGCATTTTCGATGTAGTATCAGTCCACATATAATTACAACTCATTTCGTCCTTACCTTACAGTTCATTCAAATAATGGTACAGGTCCTTATGCTGAGAAAATTAGAACAAGGAATTCTAATGGGGCAAAGCAAATGTAATCTCACATTTGACTGGCAAGGCCCAGTAGTCAATATTTCAAAAAATGGGATGTTTAACTGTGATAGGACCAGGATATGGAATATTACACCTGATAGTGCATGGGCCTATTCCACCATGCAGCCCTGGATGACATTGGCTGATGAGTTTACAGCTTACAATGGCACAGAGTTTACATGCAGAACTAAAGCATACCCATGACTTCCTGCCAATTGGATAGGATTCTGCTGTCTGGGTTATGTTGTACCCTACATGCATCACCTCACCTCCCTTAAGCACTACCATCCATGAACTGCGAGAGCCATTACTGGGCTAGACCAGTTCCTCATATCGTCCTTTCCGTTATGTGGACTGGGGTGAAGGATCCAGCGAATTGGTTTACATGGCCTCAGCACTGGAAGACCTGGCCAATGAGACAGCTTTAGAAGCCAAGGCAATTGGACAAGCACTGACTTAGGCCTCAGCTGAGCCAGTGACTGTCCAGAGAGTCACATTGCAGAATCGACTGGCTTTGGATCATTTGCGAGCCTCGGAAGGGTGATCATCTGCTGTTGTGGGTCAGGAATGCTGTACTTACATTCCAGACCCCTCTGAACATATTACCAACTTAATTGAACATATTAAGCAATATACTGACCACATTGGCAAAGATCTCCACGATTATAGCCCACCGAATTGGTTGAGTTGGTTGGAACATGAATATTTGATCGGATCATGAAAGCCTTTTTGCTCATCATACTATTGCTAGCAGGAATAGGGTTACTTGTCTGCTTGTGCCAATGCATTTTAATTGGATTTTCTAAATGCCTATACAGCTGACTGTCGCGTTATGACTAAAGGGGGAAATGTCGCATTGTGGGCAACACAATGCATGATTGGAAAAAAAAATTGTTCATTTCTCAAGTTATAATTCAGGAAATTAAAAGGCAAAATGTCAGAAACAGCTTTCAGGAACAGGCTGTATGCAAACAAATTCCATAAGTTTGATTAAAATTCAGTAATCTTTTTCACAGTGCCTTGTATATTTCAAACTGCAGATCGCAGCCGTAAGAAAAGGTCTGTATAATAGAAACAGATTTATGGAATGACACAAACGATTAATGTTTTTCAGACTAAGATTCAGTGGTACAGGTTATGCACATGTCATGATAATCTGTTATTGCTAAGCATATTTTAAAGTTTATAATGTGTTAATTTTATAAGGTGTGAAACTTAGAAGGGAAACATGGGACAAACTGGATCCCTCCTCTTTCCTAATCCCAGCCAAATTGTTGCAATATTTACAATAAAGGCTGATTATTTTCAGTTCAATTGATTTTTGAGTGTTGTTGATTTCTCTTGCTCTCACAGATCCCTGCTAATTGAATTCTGCTATGACACTGCTGTCCAGGAACTTTGCGAGGTCACATCTGGAGCAGTGTGCACAGATTTAATCTCCTCACTGAAGAAAGGGAGCAGCTCAGAAATGGTTCCCTCACCTGATTTTTGCAACGACGATGTGAATGTAGAAAGGAAGCAAGACTTGTTATTCCAATAAAAATGAAAAATGATCTTAATTTTACATCAAAGACCAGAGGAAGTGAGCAAGAGACCATTACACAGAGAATGGAGGAATCCATGCCACTTCCCCAGCCTGTTACACAGGAACAGCAGAGGTATATTCAGGCCTTTGACCCCGTTACATCAGGACAGTACGAGGCTCTTCAGTCCTCGGAGCCTGATATAGTTACAGGAGGAGGCCAATCAGCCCCTCAAACATATAATGCCGGACCCAGAGTAGGCCATGAATTATCAATATCCAGTTGGACAACACCAGGATCAGTCCGTTCAGCTTCCTCAAGTTTGTAACTCAAGAAATGGGAAGAGGCCACAGAATGACTTGTGACTGTTCCACTTGAATAACAGGAGGCCATACAGCTGAAAGAGCTGATTGCATGGGAATTGGAGAAGGGTGTGAAACTGTGTGTGACCTTTTCTGAGGAAGGAGGAGGTAATTCAACCATTGTGTTTTGGGGGTCACAGAGATGTAACAGCAGGGGAAATAGACCCTTCATTCAAACTCGCCCATGCCAATCAGATATCCTAACCTAATCTAGTCCTATTTGCCAGTACTTGGCCCATATCCCACTGAACCCTTCCTATGCATATACCCATCTTGATACCTTTTAAATGTTGCAATTGTACCCGCCCCTGCCACTTCTTCTGGCAGTTCATATCATTCACGTACCACCAGTTGTGACTTAGGTCCCTTTTGTATCTTTCCCCCTCAGCCAAAACCTATGCTCTCTAATTCTGGACTCCCCCACCCCAGCGAAAATACCTTGTCTATTTATCCCCATGATTTAGAAGACCAATCATCCCCTCAATCCCATTTCAGGGATGTAGGAGGAGGCCATTCAGCACCTTAAGTCTGTTATGGTGGAACATGAGGAGACCCTCGTGTCAGACTCAATATGTTCTCGCCGGGATAATGACAGGGCACTTGGACAGATGGAGGAGAGGCAATTGCATTCTGAAGAGATAAGAAACCTCTATACTCTCAGACAAAAGAAACGCAATTTATTCATGAAGGTACCCGACACATTTAGCGAATATTCCTGACATCAGAATTCGACTGAGAGAGGTGTTCAGAGCAGACAAATTCACAGAGAATGGATCCTGAACAGCAGACTCAGTGGAGAGGTTGAGGAGTATTCTGGAAGACACATCCTGTGGGAATTTTGAGAGACTAAACTTTAATTTATTGTTTTCTTATTCCCTGGATTTATATAGCTGGGGCCTGCATTATTGAATGAGCATACAAATAAAATTTAATTAAGTGAGTGAATGGGTAGTAGTTAGGGAGTAGTTGTTCAATTGTGAGGAATTCTATGAATTTGTTCACTGTTGGAGTCAGGAAAATAAATTGTTATTTGTTAATTTCAGATTGAGCAAAATAATTTCATTCCACTATTCAATTCTTTACAACAGATTTGGGAATGAGAGGTAGGTTATAACCCTTCTCAGCCTTCTTTATTAGATTACAAGGGGTGGTCCTAAGAGTACTGAACTGGGCCAAGGCCAATTATATCATAACTAGGCAGGAGCTGGGAAATGTGGATTGGACACAGCTATTTGAAGGGAAGTCCACATTTGATATATGGGACGCGTTCAAAGATAGGTTAACGATAGTGCAGAATAGGCATGCCCCGTTGAAGGCAAAGAATAGGAAAGGCAAGATTCATGAGCCATGGATGAGAGGAGGAATCGTGCGACTAGCCAAGAGGAAAATGGAAGCTTACATAAAGTCCAGGCAGCTAAGAACAGAATGGGTCGTGGAGGAATATCGGAAGAATAGAACTAGTCTTAAATAAATAAGGAAAATCCCAAAGCATTTTATTCTTATATAAGAAGCAAGAAGTAACTAGAGAAAGGATTGGTCCACGAAAGGATAATGAAGCAAGCTATGTGTCGAATCTGAGCGAATGGGTGGGATTCTGAATGATTACTTTGTATCAATCTTCACTGAGGAGAGGAACATGATGAGTGTTGAGATTAGAGATAGAAGTTTCATTAGTCTGGATCACATTGGCATAAGTAGAGAAGATGGGTTGGGTAGGCTAGAGGTTATTAAGGTGGACAAATCCCCAGGAGCAGATGACATCTATCCTAGGTTGCTGAGGGAGGTGAGAGAGGAAATATCTGGGGCTCTGACAGATATCTTTGTGACATCCTGAAACACAGTTGACGAACTGGGGGAATGGAAGGTTGCTCATGTTGTCCCCCTGTACAAGAAGGGTAGTAGGGATATTCCAGGTAACTGCAGACTAGTGAGCCTGACGTCAATGGTGTAAAAGTTGCTGGAGAGGGTACTGAGGGATAGGATCTATTTATATTGAGAAAAGAATGGGCTTATCAGTGATAGGCAACATGGTTTTGTGCAGAGGAGATCGTGCCTTGCCAACTTAACAGAGTTCTTTGAGGAAGTGACCAAGTTGATGGATGAAGGAAGGGCTGTTGATGTCATATACGTGGACTTTAGTAAGGCGTTTGATAAGGTTCCCCATGGTAAACTACTAGAGAAAGTGAAGTCACGTGGTGTGCAGAGTGTTCTGGCTAGGTGGATAAAGAACTGGCTGAGCAATAAGAGACAGAGAGTTGTTGCTGAAGGGAGTTTCTCAAAATGTAGGAATTTGATCAGTGGTGTTCCACAGGGGGCCACTGTTGTTTGTGATATACATAAATGATTTGGAAAAGGGTATAGTTGGTATGATCAGCAAGTTTGCAGATGACATGAAGATTGGTGGAGTAGCAGAAAGCATAAGGGACTGTCAAAGAATACAGGAGAATATAGATAGACTGGTGAGTTGGGCAGAAAAATGGCAGATGGAGTTCAATCCAGACAAATGTGAGGTGATGTATTTAAGTAAGTCAAATTCTCGAGCGAATTATACTGGAAAAGGAAGAGTCTTGGGAAAAGTTGATGAGCAGAGAGATCTGGGAATGCAGGTCCATTGTACCCTGAAGGTTGCTGCACAGGGGGACAGAGTAGTCAAGAAGGCATATAGCATGCCTGCCTTCATCGGACAGGGTATTGAGTATAAGGGCTGGCAGGTCATGTTAAAATTGTACAAGACATTGGTTCGGCTGCATTTGGAATACTGACTACAGTTCTGTTCACCACATTACCAAAAGGATGTGGACGCTTTGGAGAGGGTGCAGAGAAGATTTACGAGGATGTTGCCTGATATGGAAGGTGCTAGCTATGAAGAGAGGTTGAGTAGGTTAAGGTTATTTTCAGTAGAAAAAAGGAGATTGAGGGGGGAACCTGATTGAGGTTTACAAAATCATGAAGGGTATAGACAGGGTGGATAGGGACAAGCTCTTTCCAAGGGTGAAGGATTCAATAACCAGCGGTCACGCTTTCAAGGTGAGAGATGGGAAGTTTAAGGGGGAGATACACGGTAAGTACTTTTCACAGAGGATGGTAGGTGCCTGGAACATGATGCCAGCAGAGGTGGTAGAGGCAGGCACGGCAGATTCATTTAAGATGTGTCTGGACAGATGTGTGAGTAGGTGGGGAGCAGAGGGATACAGATGCCTAGGAATTGGGCGTCAAGTTTAGACAGTAGATTTGGATTGGCTGAGGCTTGGCGGGCCCAAGGGCCTGTCCTGGGCTGTAAATTTTCTTTGTTCATTGTTCAAAGCGATTAATCCTTTTTGATTTGAAAAACTCTGCAAACACAACTTTATTTAAAAAGAACTCTTCTCTGCAATTTTAATAAAATGTTTTTTTGTTTATTCATTCATAACACTTGAGCATCACTGGGGGGGCCAGCATTCATTGCCCTGAGGTCAGTTGAGAGTTAATCACATTGCTGTGAGTTGGGAGCCGTAGTCAGACCAGAATAGGTATGGATGGCAGTTTCCTTCCCCATCTGACATTAATGAGCCTTATGCTGACAATCATTTCACAGCTATTCATTAGACTCTTCATTCCAAATTTCATTGAATTCAAATACTGACGTGGTGGGATTCAATGGCAGGTCCCCAGAACACTCATCTAGCGAGAATGCCATTAGGTCATCGCCCCTCCCCCCCCCATTTTAGAGAAATTCAAAATATCTCTCCTTCTACACGTATAATTTGAACAAACTGACTGAGCCTCTCCAAAAGATCCATTAACAGAACTCTGAAAAATAAAATCACACGCTTTTTAAGAAGTTTTTTTGTGTTTTTGATACACCAAAAATGAATTAAAATAACAACCTTTTGCCGTGGAAATGTACACAGCTTTCCCATATCACCACGGATTGCACTGGTTCCCAGCCTCCCAACCGAATGTTTCTTTTCGCTGTGTTGTGGAGTCTGTGAACCGTGTTAAATTGGGTTTTGGCATCTGCACTCCCTTCTCGGTTATCTCAAAGACCTTCTCCTTCTGTTATTGGTTGCATTTCAGCCCCACGCTCCTGACCTTTGGGCATACAGTGCAGAGGAGTGCAGACAGGACAGAGGATCTCCTCATCAGTCTGCTCCTGGGCCTGGCCAGGCTGGCCATGAACAGGTCCAGGATGTGGGCCTTGGAGGGGATCATTATGTCCAACTGTCTGTTCCTCTTCTACGGCCATGTTCGAGTCCGGGTGTCCCTGGTGAAAGAGCACGCAGCGTCCACCAACACCTTCAATGCCTTCAGGGAGAGGTGGGCAATGCTGGGGTGCGGGGTGGGGGCACTGGTATTGCACTGCTTTATTTCTACTTTCAATTCCATTTTGATTCAGTCCCTACCCTTCCCCTCACACTTTCTTTCATATGAGCAATGCCCCGATGGGGCTCTGCCTGTCACTGGTTCCATGGCCAGATGGGTGATTTTCCTGGTGGTAGAGCTTTAATAATGTTGCTTACAGAGAAAAAAACAATGTACATCAGCAGAAGATTTACAATCTCCTTAGTTCAGGGGACGAAGTGCAATCTGGGCACAGCCAGTATCCTCTGAGGAAGGTGCCTGTTGCACAGAGACACTGACTCTGTTGGGAGTGCTTTGCCATGATTACTGTTACTATAGCGTTTATTGCCTGTACCCCTCCCCCCCCCCCCCCCCCCCCCAACCTGCTGCTGTCGGAGGGATCCCCCCTCCCCCGGACCTGCTGCTGCCACTTGGCCCCTTCTGGATCTGCTGCTGCTCCGGCCTGAGCTCCTGCTGATCTGCTGCTGCCTGATCCTCCCCAGTTCTCCTCCTGCTGTTGCCATTTAAGAACTGGGACTGTTATTGTTGCCTGGATCCAATCCACAAACTTGTGTTGTTACAAGGCCCTGTGGACTTGCTGTCACTGCCACTGCCAGATCCTGGGACTGTTGCTGCCTGGGCCCCTCCACCAGGAGACCATTCGGACCACCTGGCAGTCTTACATTTGTGGTCAGCAGCGTTGTGGAAAGAAGTCTGAGGGATAGGATTTATGACTATTTGGCAAAGCATAGTGTGATTAAAGGCTGTCAGCATGGCTTTGTGAGGGGCAGGTCATGCCTCACAAATCTTACTGAGTTCTTTGAGGAAGTGACGAGACAGATCAACAAAGGTCGAGCAGTGAATGTGGTGTATATGGACTTCAGCAAGGCATTTGATAAGGTTTACCATGGTAGGCTCATTTATAAAGTCAGGAAGTATGGGATACAGGGAGATTTGGCTATCTGGATTCAGAATTGGCTGGCTGACAGAGGGCAGAGAGTGGTTGTAGATGGAAAGTATTCTGCCTGGAGGTCGGTGTTAAGTGGGATCCCACAGGGCTCTTTTCTTGTGCCTCTGCTCTTTGTAGTTTTTATAAATAACTTGGATGTGGAGGTTATGGGGTGGGTTAGTAAATTTGCAGATGACGCAAAGGTTGGAGGTGTTGTCGATAGTATAGAGGGCTACTGCAGGCTGCAGCGTGACATAGACAGGATGCAGAGCTGGGCTGAGAAATGGCAGATGGAGTTCAACCTGGATAACTGCAAAGTGATGCATTTTGGAAGGTTGAACTCAAATGCTGAATACAGGATTACAGACAAGATTCTTGGCAGTGTGGAGGAACAGAGGGATCTGGGTGTGCAAGTACATAGATCCCTCAAAGTTGCCACCCAGGTGGATAGATTGTTAAGAAAGCATACCGTGGTTTGGGTTTCATTAACAGGGGAAATCGAGTTTAAGAGCCACGAGGTTTTGCTGCAGCTCTACAAGTCCCTGGTGAGACCACACCTGGAATTTTGTGTCCAGTTCTGACCGCCGTACTATAGGAAAGACACAGAGGCTTTGGAGAGGGTACAAAGAAGGTTTACCAGAATGCTGCCTGGACTGGAGGGCTTGCCTTATGAAGAAAGGTTGAAAAAGCTCGGACTTTTCTCTCTGGAGAGAAGGAGGAAGAGATGAGACCTGAGTGTACAAAATAATGAGAGGCATGGATAGAGTCAATAGCCAGAGACTTTTCCCCAGGGCAGGATTGACTGGTACGAGGAGTCACAGTTTGAAGATATTAGGAGGAAGGTATAAAGGAGATGTCAGAGGTAGGTTCTTTATGCAGAGAGTTGTGAATGTGTGGAATACATTGCCAGCTGTGGTGGTGGAAGCAGAGTCATTGGGAACATTTAAGCGACTGCTGGACATGCACACAGATAGCAATGAGTTGAGGGGTGTGTAGGTTAAGTTGCTGTATTTTAGAACATAGAACATAAAAAAGTACAGCAAAGACCAGGCCCTTTGGCCCACGATGATGTTCTCCTTTATACCTTCCTCCTAAAATCTTCATCTATACATTAGGATTAAAACTCGGCACAACATCGTGGGCCAAAGGGCCTGTTCTGTGCTGAACCATTCTATGCGGCAGCACTAGCTTGAGCCCCTACCCCCTCCGATTATCTTCCACTTTCTTTTCTCTCATCCCTCCCGATAGCCATCCCTCAGGTACCGGGGCCAGCTGCAGGCATTGCTGGGTAGCCACAGCTTTAGGCTCAACAGCTTCAGCTCCAGATGTGACCCTGTCCCCCTTTTGGCTCCTTACCAATGGCCCAGGTGTGAAGGCGTTTCCCCATCCCACTATGACCATCGAGGCCTGCATGAATGCCATGGTTAGAGTGGTTGGCCCTCTGTTCCTTGTCGCTGAGGCCAAAATGTACGGGTACACTGTGTTCTCTCTCTGGTCCGAGCAGGTGGTACACCTGGCCTTTAAGAAACGGCTCATTGTAAGTGGGATGTAAATACCTGTCAATCCTCTCGAGGTCACGGCCCAAGAGGATTGTGATTTCCAACGTCCCACGTTTCTTTTGCAGTGATCTCCTCGTCCCCACTTACAGCTCCGGGGGGAAATCTGGATGGGTGTCCCACCCATCTCACTCGGACTGAAGGACCCCGCCCAAAGACATATCTACTCCTTCTGGTGCCAGGCCTTAATTGGGTTAGCCCAGGGGGAGGTGACCAAGGCTTCATTCCCTGTTCTCCATGAGGGTGCAGCTAATGACCCAACCTCAGGACAGGGGGTTCATTAATGATGTTCCTGCCGGTGACCCTGGGGTAAGGTTTTGCTGGGATTTTGGGACCAGATGGAAATTCCAGACCATCCCCCAATCTCACCTTGGGGAGGGGCCAGTGGGTGAGGATGACAACCTGGAGGAGGTTTCCAGCTCGGTGGTGGGAGCTGGGGACAATGCAGAATCTGTCATCAGTAACGTTCTAGACTCCCTATTGGCCTGATAAATCTCCCCCTCATCTCAGCTGAGGAAATCTGGGGCTTTATTGAGGTTACACTTGGTCATCTCTATCGGTCCCGCTGGCTACTGCCCACTGGGAAGATATTGGCGTGGTCTTCTGGTCCACCAGGGCTGCTTACCATACACCCGGCTGCTTATGGTACACCCAGGCTGCTTACAGTTGCAGTTTGAAAGAGAGAAGGCAAAATCGGATGTAATGGTGTTACAGTTAAATAAAGGTAATTATGAGGGCATGAGAGAGGAACTGACGAAAATAGACTGGAGGCAGAGCCTAGCGGGGAAGTCATTGGAGCAAAAATGGCAGGAGTTTAGAACATAGAACATAGAACAATACAGCACAGAACAGGCCCTTTGGCCCACGATGTTGAGCTGAACATTTGTCCGAGCTTAAGCACCTATCCATGTACCTATCCAATTGCCCCTTAAAGGTCACTAATGATTCTGACTCTGCCACTCCCACAGGCAGCGCATTCCATGCCACCACCACTCTCTGGGTAAAGAATCCACCCCTGACATCCCCGATATACCCTTCACTTAAATTTATGTCCCCTTGTAACACTCTGTTGTACCCGGGGAAAAAGTCTCTGACTGTCTATTCTATCTATTCCTCTGATCATCTTATAAACCTCTAACAAGTCACCCCTCATCCTTCGCCGTTCCAATGAGAAAAGGCCTCGCACTCTCAACCTATCCTCGTACGACCTATTCTCCATTCCAGGCAACATCCTGGTAAATCTCCTCTGCACCCTCTCCAAAGCTTCCACATCTTTCCTAAAGTGAGGTGACCAGAGCTGCACACAGTACTCCAAATCTGGCCTTACCAAGGTCCTGTACAGCTGCAACATCACTTCACGACATTTGAATTCAGTCCCTCTGCTAATGAACGCTAATACACCATAGGCCTTCATACAAGCTCTATCCACCTGAGTGGCAACTTTCAAAGAGCTACGAACATAGACCCCAAGATCCCTCTGCTCCTCCACCTGACTAAGAACCCTACCGTTAACCCTGTATTCCTCATTCTTATTTGTCCTTCCAAAATGGACAACCTCACACTTGACAGGGTTGAATTCCATCTGCCACTCCTCAGCCCAGTTCTGCATCATATCTAAATCCCTTTGCAGCCGACAACAGCCCTCCTCACTATCCACAACTCCACCTATCTTCGTATCATCTGCAAATTTACTGGCCCACCCTTTGACTCCCTCTTCCAAGTCATTAATAAAAATTACAAACAGCAGAGGACCCAGAATGAGCCCTGTGGAACTCCACTCATAACTGGGCTCCAGGCTGAATATTTACCAACTACTACCACTCTCTGACTTCGACTGGTTAGCCAGTTTCTATCCAACGGGCCAAATTTCCCACTATCCCATGCCTCCTGACTTTCTGCATAAGCCTACCATGGGGAATCTTATCAAATGCCTTACTAAAATCCATGCACACTACATCTACTGCTCTACCCTCATCCACATGCTTGGTCACCTCCTCAAAGAATTCAATAAGACTTGTAAGGCAAGACCTACCACTCACAAATCCGTGCTGGCTATCCCTAATCAAGCAGTGTCTTTCCAGATACTCATAGATCCTATCCCTCAGTACCCTTTCCATTACTTTGCCTACCACCGAAGTAATACTAACTGACCTGTAATTCACGGGGTTATCCCTATTCCCTTTTTTGAACAGGGGCACAACATTCGCCACTCTCCAGTCCCCTGGTACTACCCCCGTTGACAGTGAAGGACGAAAAGATCATTGCCAACGGCTCTGCAATTTCCTCTCTTGCTTCCCACATAATCCTAGGATATATCCCGTCAGTTTTGGAGGACTTGTTTATCCTCAAGTTTTTTAAAATGCCCAACACATTTTCCTTCCTAACAAGTATCTCCTCTAGGTTACCAGTCCGTTTCATACTCTCCTCTTCAACAATACGATCCCTCTCATTTGTTTGTGGGTATAATTGAGGACACTGTACAGAGGTTCATCCCCAAGAAAAGAAAGAATATCTGGGGAGGGATTAGACAGCCATGACTGACAAAGGAAGTCAGGAAATGTAACAAAGAAAGAGAGATCCTATAAAGTGGCCAAGAGCACTGGGAAATCAGAAAATTGGGAAGGCTACAAAAACAAACAGAGGATAGCAAAGAGAGAAATAAGGAAGGAGAGGATCAAATATGAAGGTCGGCTAACCAGTAATATTAGAAATGATAGTAAAAGTTTCTTTCAATACATAAGAAGCAAACAAAAAGCAAAAGTAGACATTGGGCCTCTTCAAACTGATGCTGGAAGCTTAGTGATGGGAGATAAGGAAATAGCTGGAGAACTTAATAAGTACTTTGCGTCAGTCTTCACAGTGGAAGACATGAGTAATATCCCAACAATTAAAGGGAGTCAGGGGGCTGAGTTGAGTATGATTGCCATTACAAAAGAGAAAGTGCTAGAAAAGCTTAAAGGTCTTAAAATTGATAAATCTCCTGGCCCCGATGGGCTACATCCTAGAGTTCTGAGGGAGGTGGCTGAGGAAATAGCGGAGGCGTTGGTTGAGATCTTTCAAAAGTCACTGGAGTCAGGGAAAGTCCCGGATGATTAGCAGATGGCTGTTGTAACCCCCTTGTTCAAGAAAGGATCAAAACAAAAGATAGAAAATTATAGGCCAATTAGCCTAACCTCGGTTGTTGGTAAAATTCTAGAATCCATCATTAAGGATGAGCTTTCTAAATTCTAGGAAGAGCAGGGTCAGATTAGAACAAGTCAAATGGATTTAGTAAGGGGAGGTCGTGCTTGACAAACCTGTTGGAATTCTTTGAAGAGGTGACAAGTAGGTTAGACCAGGGAAACCCAGTGGATGTGGTCTATCTAGACTTCCAAAAGGCCTTTGATAAGGTGTCACACGGGAGGCTGCTGAGTAAGGTGAGGGCCCATGGTGATCGAGGTGAGCTACTGGTATGGATTGAAGAAGGCAGAGAGTTGGGATAAAAGGTTCTTTTTCAGAAAGGCAGCCGGTGACAAGCGGTGTCCCGCAGGGTTCAGTGTTGGGGCCGCAGTTGTTCACGTTATATATTAATGATCTGGATGAAGGTACTGGGGGCATTCTAGCGAAGTTTGCCGATGATACGAAGTTAGGTAGACAGGCAGGTAGTACTGAGGAAATGGGGAGGCTGCAGAAGGATCTGGACAGTTTGGGAGAGTGGTCCAGGAAATGGCTGATGGAATTCAACTTGAGCAAATGCGAGGTCTTGCACTTTGGAAAAATGAATACAAGCATGGACTAGGAAATTGTTTCCGTGAGGCGAGGAGACAAGGACCTGTGAACACAGCCTTAGAATTAGAGGGGGTCAATTCAGAACAGAAATGCGGAGACATTTCTTCAGCCAGAGAGTGGGGGGCCTGTGGAATTCATTGCCGTGGAGTGCAGTGGAGGCCGGGACGCTAAATGTCTTCAAGGCAGAGATTGATAAATTCTTGATGTCACAAGGAATTAAGGGGTACAGGGAGAATGCGGGTAAATGGAGTTGAAATGCTCATCAGCCATGCTTGAATGGCGGAATGGACTCGATGGGCCAAATGGCCTGATTTCCTCCCCTATGTCTTATGGTCGTATGGTCTTATGGTCTTACCATACATCCTAGCTGCTGACCATACACCCAGGCTGCTTATGGTACACCCAGGCAGCTTACCACACACCTGGGTTGCTGACAGTACACTTGGGGCTGCTTACCATACACCCAGGCTGCTGACCATATACCTAGACTGCTCGCCATACACCCAGGCTGCTGACCATACACCCGGGCTGCTCCAGAACAACTGGCGGCAGTTTAAGATGCCCTCGAATGCTCTCACAGAGAGGGCGAGGGAGCAGTATATCCTTTTTGCCTCGTACAAATATGCAGCAGCTTTGTGGTGATGATTGCTCTATGCTGCTGACATGAAGACACCTATAGCCAGCCTCAACACCAACAACAGCAGGGAGTCACAGCTCAGATTCCAGAACTTGTTGGTCCTTCAAGAGGGGAGGTATTCAGTGTGTTTCCTGCAAGAAACACACACCACTCCAAAAGACAAAGCCACCTGGCTCCTGGAGTGGCAAGGAATCACCTCAGCCGGAAATCCAGCGGGATGGCTACCTTGTTGCTCCCACATTTTCAGCCAGAGATCCTGGGGATCAGGGAGCCTGTGCCAGGCCGTTTACTTCACCTGACAATGCAGCTGGGGGTGGGGGGGGGGAGGGGAGGGGTGTGGTGCTTCACTTAGTGAACATCCACGCTCTCTCACTCAGGATGAGGCAAACATGCTTCTATATAGAACTGTCCACTCATCTTGCCAACCTCGAAAAAGGCCAGTGTGGTGTCCTCAGGGTTGGGAGGTGGTGGGGGAGGGGGATTTTAAATGCACCAATGAGGACATGGACCACGACTGGATCGACTCCTGTACATTTCATGTGACTATGTCTTCTGTGTGCCAGAGGCCTCCATGTGGTAGGTGCCATGCACGGACCATCACCTGGTGTGAGCAGAGCTCAGATCCGGGGCCCGACTAGGGTCCACGTTCTGGCACTTTAACAACCTGCAGCTGGAGGATGAGCGGTTCCGGGACTCATTTTGATGGTTCTGAACTGGCTTGATAAGAAAGAAGGGTGGGGCCTTCTCTCCTTGGCACCATGTTAGGATAAGGGTAAGACTCACATCTGTGTCTTTTGTCAGGAGTGTTTGAGAGGGTCAACGGGATGGTGGAAATCCAAGATTGAGGAGTTGGAGAAAGGTGTGCTTTAGCATTGCCATCCAATACCTTACAACGGTAATGCTCAGACCTGATGTTGCAGGATGCTGAGCTGTGAAGTGGAATCCCGTGAGTGTGTCCACCTACACACAGGGAATTTAACATTGCCCACAGGATCCTGTAACTCACCCAGGTGCCTGTGCCCCACAACCTAATATTATGAAGTTGCCTGCTGAATAAGTGGAAGGCAGGAGGCTAGAGTTTTCTTGTTTAAACAATAGGATGGCAGAGTACGTGGTCCCTTTCAGAGATAAAGTGCTTTCCGAAGCTTGGAAATTTAAGAAAAATGTGTCTGCAAGCAGCTGTAAAACCACAAACAATTTTGAAATGGAAACGTGTAGCAATTAGCTGCGTCATTGGAAAACCTGAGGCTTTTTAAAATTTTGGTAACCAGCTTGAATCAGCCAATTAATTTAAACCAAGCCGTTAAACACTGAAACATATCACATTTAAACCTGTTGTTTTTTGGCAACGGATAACCAATCTGGTTGTAAAGAATTTAATGGGTCATCAAGGATCCAAAAAAAGCAGGAATTTTGAAAGATGGGGGACAGCCAATGGCTATCCGATCAGATAGCAAACCCGCTCATGGAGAAATAAATACTGGGCTCTCAGAAGAAATGTCCATCCTCTCTAAACAAAAGCAACATCTATCTTTCACACATACAATGGCACTCTTAGATAATATTCATGATACCAGAAAAATGACAAAGAGTGCATTTCGGACAGAGGAAGACGATGGAAGAAGGTACAGAAAGTTTCGGAAGACACATTCTGTGTGAACATTGACAGACCAACTTTTAATTTATTATTTTCTAGTTATTTGAACTTATATAAGTGGGGCCTGGGTTATTGTAGCAGTATACTCTTAGAATCTTGTTTTGTTCAGGAATAGGTAGTTAAGGAGAGATTGTTCATTTTGTTAGTAATTCTGTTCATCTGTTCACTTTTGGTGTTAGATAAATACATTGATATTATTCAGTTCAGAGTGGGTGAAATGATTTTGTTTTGATTAACAACTCCTTTACAACAGATTGGGGTCTGAGAGGTAGTTTATACCTTTAATACATTTCTTTAATCAGGTGATCTTCTCTGGGAGTTTCAGTTTTAATTATCAGAGAGGTGTCAGCCTCCACTTAGTGACACTGAGCCTCCTCTGAAATATCTGTTGTATTTCTTTTGGGGAGGCAAACTAGTGGGCTATGTACAGACCGCTCTGCTCCTTCCTTCACCAGCTGGACATGCCTTGGCAGCCCATTTGCTGCTGGAGAGTATGGTCCCCAGTCAAGATTAGAGCGGTGCTAGAAAAGCACAGAAGGTCAGGCAGCATCCGAGGAGCAGGAAAATAGACATTTCGGGCAGCAGAGGGCTTTCTCCACCAGAGTTCTCCCTCTTTCATTGGAGACCTGGAGTTGATGGTGTTCTGCATAGCAGTCCTGTACAACTGTAGGTTGTGGTAATCCACGGGCTCCCAGCCCACCTGTTTGTTTTATAGCGCTGTGGAGTCTGTGGACCCTGTGTATATTGGTTGTGGATGTTTGCACTCCCTTTTCAGTTACCTGAACAACCTTTGCTTTGTTTGTGTTTGCACTTCAGCCCCAAACTCCTGAACTTTAGGCATCCACTGCGGAGAAATGCGGGCAGGTCAGAAGATCTCCTTGTGAGTCTGCTCTTGGTCCTGGCCAGGGAATCATTTCAAATGACTGCAGGTTTCACTGAAGAAGGAGCAGGTAGTGTACACCAATGCTCTGAATGCCTTTAGGGAAAGGTGGGCATCGTGGCTAGTGGTGTGCTTTATTTTCCCCTCCAGTTCTATTTTGGTTTAATCTCTACCATCCACTTCAGTTTTTTTCATATCAGCTTTGCAATTACTGGGCTTTGCTTGTTATTGGTTCCTTGGCCACATGGCTGTTTTTCCTGGTGATGTAAGTATTGGGTAAAATTATTTGCACAATAGTCTCATGAGTCCCTGCACTTTGAGAAAAATATTTCTACTTAAACAGGGGATTTAGAATCTGCTCAGTTTGGGGACTGACTCTGAGCTGACTGGCCACAGCCATGGTATTATGCACATGGAAATCAGGGGTGGCTTGGTAATGGGATACCGGCCTCAGTGCAATAACTTCAGAGGGACATTTTGAGAGTCCTAGGAACTATGATGAGGAAGAAAGGAATAGAGATTAACTTTGTCATGGCCAGGCCTGAGTGGTGACCCAGAGCTGAAAGCAAAGTGACTTAACCTCAATTGCTGAGCTCGGCCCAGTCTCCTTTCCTTCCCTGAGGGCCAGGACTTGGGGCCTGGTCTGTCTCTCTCCAACTCAGTTTTTTCCACATAAAGACAAACAATATACAGTTAGTTCAGCTGCTTGACATTTTTTAATGAACATTTTTATTGTTTACAAATTGAAGTTCCAGCTTCCATTACACAGATTACACAGGAAGTGGAATGGTGCCTGAGCTGTCCAAAGCATTGGAATGTGCCCCATTACCTATAGGATAAGGACGGACAGGCCAGCACTACCCCCAGTCTGTTACTATGTTGGCTAAAGCAAATGAACTAAAATGAGAAAATCCTGAATAGATTGATTAATGAGTGAATTTGACTGATTGATGAATTTGAGTAAAGGGATATTTCAGCACATTCTTCAGCTGATGTCTGAACTTAGTCTGGCTTATGACATAAATCGCGGTGTTTGTGCAGCAACTGAGGAGCTGCAGCACAAAGCCCGATTGCCGCACCAACATACGTAGATGCACAGTGTAATACCCAATCCATGTCATCCTGTACCATATCGAATATACCATGAACATTGACCATAACAGGATGAAATTCACCGAGATCACAAATAATAAAATGACAGATTTTTTTCGATTTTTGCATTTCTGTGTCACACTGAGTGTTCCCATTGGTGTGAGCCTGAGTCTCCTGCGGACTTTGCTGGTCACTAAAATGTGTCTGATGCTGCAAATATTGAGCAGCAGAATCAGGAGAAATGGGAGAGCCGGAGTTAGAATGTAGTGGAGGAATTCGATAATGGCCCAGACCAGAGAGGAACGAGCGCCCACTGTTATGTCACAAAACCAGGGGACATTCCAGAGTGTATACCGACCTTTGAGCATAAAATACCAGAAAATGTTCTTTAAACAGCTCAGCACAGTCACTGTTCCCAGAACCACAGCCGCTGTTTTCTCACTGCAATATTTACTTTTCAGCTTCTGGCAACAAATGGCCACAAATCGATCAAAGGTGAAAGTGACAGTAAACCAGACAGAACAGTCAGTGGCTGCATAAAGCAGGACAGCATGGATGTTGCACACAGGGATAGAGAATAGGAAATAAAATTGTTCCCGATAAATAATTGGAATATGTCTCAATATCAGGTCGAAGATAATGACCAGTAGATCCGCCAGTGCCATGGCCCCCAGGTAACGTCTGACACACGGAGATAAACCACAATCTCTATAAAGCAGGACGTAGATCGTCATTACGTTAACTGTGAGGAAGGAAAACAAACCAATTACACATCAGCCTGAAGGCAAAGTTACCAGTTTGACTGAGGACAGTCTCATTTCAGATGTGTCCCTGTAATCAGAGATTTATTGAAATAATTGAAACTGAAATGACAGATATGTTCCAAATCACTTACAGAATTGCAATGTAAAACACAAGAAACGCTTGCTCACCAAGCGCACATCTATAAGAACAGATAATTACTACAACATTCCCATGCAATCAATCACTCAAGAGCAGACACACGTCATTTCCTTATAGTTCCCAACATGGAGGGTGAAAACGTTGCCGTCTTGAAGGATTCTCTCTCAGTTCCTTGATTGGTCAGTGTAAACTCTGATTATGTTTACAAACAAGTATAAAGCTGATGTAATATGTTATTTGGAGAGTCGGTCCTCATGGGAAATGCTCCAGAATGCATGCTTGGATAAACTGGTGAAAATGCTTCAGGTGTCAGCTGGTCAGAGACAGGAACCCGGGGAGGTCAATGACTGAAAGTTCCTGTAATCAGATCTGCCCTGAACTTATTAAATGCTGGGGCAGATTTGAAGTACTGAATCCAGTTCAGGTCAATGCGTAACACTGCCCCATCTCCAATCCCTCTTTCCAGGCTGTCTCTATCTGTAACATATGCTCCAGATGTTGATCAAGCTGCAAACACAGATTCACTGTGAATACGTCCCCGTATCCCACCCAGGATCAGCTCAGACTCAGAGATTCACTGTGAATACATCCCTCATACCCCAACAAGGGTCAGCTCAGACCCAGATTCACAGTGAATACAACCCCCATACCAGACCAAGGGCCAGTTCAGACCCAGATTCACTGCGAATACATCCCCCTTAACCCCACCAGGGATAGATCAGATCCAGTTTCACTGTCAACACAGCATTCATACGACATCCAGGTTCAGCTCAGACCCAGATTCAATGTGAATACAGGACCCATACCCCAAACAGGGTCAGCTCAGACCGAGATTCACTGTCAATACAGCATCCATACGACACCCAGGGTCAGCTCAGACCCAGATTCACTGTTAATGGAGCCCCCTTACCCCATCCAGCGTTAGCTCAGACCCAGATTCGCTGTGAATACATTTGCCATGCCCCAGTAGGGTTAGACCAGACCCAGATTCAATGTGAATACAGCACCCATCCATACTCCAGGGTCAGCTCAGACCCAGATTCACTGTGAATACAGGATCCATACCCCACCCAGGGTCAGCTCAGACACAGACTCAATGTTAATGCATCACCCATACACAATCCTGGAATACCTTAGACACATATTCAATCTGAATATAGCCCCCATACTCCACTGCTGGTTAGATCACACCGCTGGTTAAATCTTAGAGGTTTACTAAGATTACAGTCCCCACGCCCCACCTGAGTCTAGGATTCACTGTGAATACACTCCCCTTACCCCATCCAGGGTCAGCTCAGACCCAGTTCAGTGTGAACAAATCCCTCTAGCTCACCAAGGTTCAGCTCAAACTCAGATTCACTGTTAATTCAGACCCATACTGCACTGAAGGTTAGCTCAGACACAAGCTCAGAATGGATACAGCCCATATTTTGCACCCAAGGTCAGCTCAGAAACAGATTTACTATGAATACATCCCCTATACCCCACTGACAGTCAGCTCCGATCCAGATTCACAATGAATACAGCCCATATTCCCCACCCAGGGTCAGCTCAGACCCAGATTCACTATGAATACTTCCCCCATACCACATCCAGGGTCAGCTCAGACCCAGAATCACTGTTACTGCAGCCCCTATATCACACCCAGAGTCAGCTCACAAACAGATTTACTGTGATTATATCCCCGTACCACAGCGATGGTTAGCTCAGACCCAGACTCACGTTGAATATAGCCCCTATACAGCACCCAGGGTCAGCTCAATCCCAGATTCACTGTGTATACAGCCCCCATACCCCACCCAGTGTCAGCTGAGACCCAGATTCACTGTGAACAAATCCCCCATACCACACGCAGGGTTTGCTCAGACCCAGTTTCATGTAAATACATCCCCCATACCCCACCAGTGCTTAGCTCAGATCCAGATACAGCCTCTTTACCCAACCAAGGGTCAGCTCAAACACAGATTCACTGGGAATAGTCCTCACTGTGAACACATCCCCCATTCCCCAACCAGGGATTGCTCACACTAAGATTCACTGTGAATACAGCTCCCATACCTCACTAGGGGATCAGCTCAGAACCAGATTCACTGTGAATACAGACACCATACCCAACCAGGGGCTAGCTGAGACCCAGATTCACTGTGAATATTGCCCCCATACCTTACCAAGGGTCAGCTCAAACCCAGATTCATTGTGAATACAGTCCATATTTCCCACCCAGGGTCAGCTCAGAAACAGATTCTCTGTGAATCCAGCCCCCATATCCCACCAGGGCTAGGTCAGATCCAGAGTCACTTTGAATACAGTCCCCAAACCCATCAGGGTCAGCTCAGTCCCAGAGACACTGGGAAAACAGCCCCTGTACCCCAGGAGGGTTAGGTCAAACCCAGATTGACTGTGAATACAGCCCCTCTCCCCCAGCCAGGGTGAGCTCAGAAACAGATTTACTGTGAATACATCACACATACCCCACTGATGGCTAGTTCAGACACAGATTCACTGTGAAATCAACCCACATACCACACCCAGGGTCAGAGCAGACACAGATTCACTGAGAATACAAAGCCCAAAACCTCACCCGGGATCAGCTCAGACCCAGATAAATGTGAATACATCCCCCTTACCCAACCCAGGGTCAGATCAGACCCAGATTCACTGGGAATACAGCCCCCATACCCAACCCAGGGTTAGCTCAGACCCAGATTCTATGTAAATAGACCCCATACATGCCGAGGGTCAGCTGAGACGCAGGTTCAGCATGAATACAGCCAATATACTCCACGCAGGGTCAGCTGAGACCCAGTTTCATTGTGAATACATTCTCCAATACCTCACCCCGGGTCAGCTCAGATCCAGATTCTCTGTGAATACAGACACCACACACCAATCAGGATCAGCTCTGACTCAGATTCACTGAGAATACAGACACCATACCCCATGCAGGATCAGCTCAGACCCAGATTCAGTGCGATTTTGCCACCATTCCCCGCCCTGCGTAGGCTCAAACCCAGATTCACTGTGAATACAGCCTTCATACCCAACCCAGAGTCAGCTAAGAAACAGGTTTACTGTGAATATGTCCCCATACCCCAGCCAGAATTGGTTAGACCCAGATTTACTGTGAACGCAGCCCCTATACTCCACCGACGGTTAGCTCAGACTCAGATTCCCTGTATGGACAGTCGCCATACTCCTTCCAGGGTCAGCTCAGACCCAGATTCACTGTGAATACAGCCCCCATGTTCCACTCAGGGTCAGCTCAGACCCAGATTCACTGGAATACAGCCCCCACACCCCACCAAGGGTCAGCTCAGACCCAGATTCACTGGAATACAGCCCCCATGTTCCACTCAGGGTCAGCTCAGACCCAGATTCACTGTGAATATAGCCCCCAAACTCTACTCAGGGTCAGCTCAGACACTGATTCACTGTGATTGCAGCCCTCATACCCGACCCAGGGTTAGATTAGACCCAGATTCAATGTGAATACAGTCCCCATACATGCCCAGGGTCAGCTGAGACTCAGGTTCAGTGTGAAAATAGCCAATATACCCCGCGCAGGGTCAGCTGAGACCAAATTTCATTGTGAATACATCCCCAAAAACCTCACCCCGGGTCAGCTCAGATCCAGATTCACTAAGAATACAGCCACCATACCCCACCCAGGGTCAGCTCAGTCTCAGATTCACTGTGAATACACCCCACCCAATCCCCACCCAGGGTCAGCTCAGACCCAGAATCACTGTGAATACAGCCTCCATACCCCACCCTGGGTCAGCTCAGACCCAGATTCCCTGCAAATATAGTCACCATTCCCCATCCTGGGTCAGCTCAAACCCAGATTCACTGGAAATGCAGCCTTCATACCCAACCCAGAGTCAGCTAAGAAACAGGTTTATTGTGAATACATCCCACATGACCCATCGATGGTTAGCTCAGACACAGATTCCCTTTGTGTTCAGCCCCCATACCCCATCCAGGGTCAGTTCAGCCACAGATACACTGCGAATACATCTCCTTACCCTACTCAAGATCAGCTCAGACCCAGATTCATTATGAATACATCCTCCTTACCCAACCCATGGTAAGCTCAGCACCCGATCCACTGTGAATACAGCCCCCATACCTACTAAGGGTTAGCTCAGGCCCAGATTCACTGTGAATACAACCCCCATAGCCCAGCCAGAATTGGTCAGACCCAGATTTACTGTGAACACTGCCGCTATACCCCACGTATGATCAGCTCAGACCCATATTCCCGTGAATACAGCCCCCGCACCCCATCCAGGGTCAACTCAGATCCAGATTCATGGGATATACATCCATCTAACCACACCAAGGGTCATGCTCAGACCCAGCTTCACTGTGAATACAGCCGCCATACCCCACCCTGGGTCAGCTCAAACCCAGATTCACTGTGAATACAGCCTCCATACCCAACCCAAAGTCAATTAAGAAACAGGTTTACTGTGAATACATCCCCCATAACCCATCGACGGTTAGCTCTGACCCAGATTCCCTGTGTGTTCAGCCCCCATACCCCATCCTGGGTCAGCTCATACCCAGATTCACTGCGAATACAACCCCCATACCCCAGCCAGAATTGGTCAGACCCAGATTTACTGTGAACGCAGACCCCATACCCCATCCAGGGTCAGCTCAGACCCAGATTCACTGTGAATACAGCCCCCATAACCCACCCAGTGTTAGCTCAGACACAGATTCGCTGGGAATACAGCCCCCATACCCCACGCAGGGTCTGCTTAGACCCAGATTCACTGTGCAATCCTCCCTCTACCACACCCAGGGTCAGCTCAGACACAGTTTCACTGGAATACAGCTCCACACCCTACCAAGGGACAGCTCAGCCCCAAATTCACTATGAATACAGCACCCATACCCCACTCAGGGTCAGCTCAGACCCAGATTCACTGGGAATACAGCCTCCATACTCGACAAAAGGTTAGATCAGACCCAAATTCAATGTGAATACAATCACCATACATGCCCAGGGTCAGCTGAAACCCAAGTTTAGTATGAATACATTCAATATTCCCCACGCAAGGTCAGCTGAGACCCAGTTTCTCTGTGAATGCATTCCCCAAAATCTCACCCTGGATCAGCTCAGATCCAGATTCTCTTTGAATACAGACACCTTACCCCACTCAGGGTCAGCTCTGACCCAGATTCACTGTGATTACACCCCACCCAATCCCCACCCAGGATCAGCTCAGACCCAAATTCACTGCGAATACAACCCCCATACACCACCCAGGGTCAGCTCAGACCCAGATTCATTGTGAATACAGCTTTTATACCCAATCCAGAGAAAACTATGAAACAGGTTTACATCCCCCATAACCCACCGACGGTTAGCTCAGACCCAGATTCTCTGTGTCTTCAGCCCCCATACCCCATCCAGGCTATGCACAGTCACAGATTCACTGCAAATACAGCCCCTATACGCAAGCTACGGTCATCTCAGACCAAGATTCATTGTGAATACATTCCCCTTACCACAACCAGCGTCAGCTGAGACCCAGATTCACAGTGGATACAGCTTCCATACCCCACCAGTGTTAGCTTAGACTCAGACTCACTATAAACTTAGCCAACATTCCCTACCCTGGGTCAGCTCAGCTCCAGTGTCACTATGAATACAGCCTCCATACCCCACTCAGGATCAGCTCAGACCCAGATTCACTGTGAATACAGTCCCCATTACCACTGAGGGTCAGCTCAGTCCCGGATTCACTGTGAATACAGTCCCCATACACCAGCCAGGATTGGTCAGACCCAGATTTACTGTGAATACAGTCCCCATACACCACACAGAGTCAGTTCAGATCTAGATTCCCTGTGAATACAGCCCCCAAACCCGATCCAGGGTTATGTCAGACCCAGATTCATGGGGTATACATCCACTTAGGACATCAAGGGTCATACTCAGACCCAGATTCACTGTGAACACAGCCCTCATGCCCCACTCAGGATCAGGTCAGATGCAGGTTCACCGCAAAAACAGACCCCATACCCCACCTAACGTCAGCTCAGAACCAGATTCACTGTAAATACAGCCATCATGCGGCTACCAGGGGAAAGCTCAGACCTATAATCAACATGAATACAGCCTGTATTTCGCAACCAGGATCAGCAAAGAAACAGGTTTATGTGAATACATCCCCCATAACCCCCTGACGGTTAGCTCAGACCCAGATTCCCTGTGTGTACAGCCACCATACCCAATCCAGGGTCAGCACAGACCCAGATTCACTGTGAATACATCCCTCATACCCACCCAGGGTCAGCTCAGACTCAGATTCACTGTGAAATCATCCCCCTACCACAGCCAGGGTCAGCTAAGAAACAGGTTTACTGTGAATACATCCCCCACAACCCACCGACGGTTAGCTCAGACCCAGATTCCATGTATGCTCAGCCCCCATACCCCATCCTGGGTCAGCACAGTCACAGATTCACTGCAAAAACAGCCCCTACACCCAAGCTACGGTCATCTCAGACCAAGATTCATTGTGAATACATCCCCCTTACCCTACCCAGCATCAGCTAAGACCCAGATTCACAGTGAATACAGCTTCTATACCCCATCCAGTGTCAGCTTAGTCCCAGACTCACTGTGAATATAGCACACATTCTCTACCCTGGGTCAGCTCAGACCCCTATTCACTGTGAAAACAGCCCCCATACCCCACTCAGGGTCAGCTCAGACCCAGATTCCCTGTGAATGTAGCCCACATACCCCATTCAGGGTCAGCTCAGACCCAGATTCACTGTGAATGCATCCCCCTACCACACCCAGGATCAGCTCAGACCCAGATTGACCGCGAATACAGACCCCATACGCCACCTAGCATCAGCTCAGACCCAGATTTGCTGTAAATTCAGCCACCATATGCCCCCCAGGGGAAAGCTCAGACCCAGACTCAAAGTGAGTGCAGCCTGAATTTCCCACGCAGGGTCAGCAAAGAAACAGATTTACTGTGAATACATCCACCATAAGGAAAGAGATCGATCTGAGATGGGTACAGCTGAGAACTGAAGTGATTCAAACAGTCAGGGCAGGCAGGGACAAGGTAAGACTAATAAATTAAACTGCACTTATTTCAATGCAAGGGGCCTAACAGGGAAGGCAGATGAACTCAAGGCATGGTTAGGAATATGGGACTGGGATATCATAGCAATTCCAGAAACATGGCTCAGGGATGGGCAGGACTGGCAGCTGGATGTTCCAGGATACACATGCTACAGGAAGGAGAGAAAGGGAGGCAAGTGAGGAGGGGGAGTGTCATTTTTGATAAGAGATAGCATTACAGCTGTGCTGAGGGAGGATATTCCCGGAAATACATCCAGAAAAGTTATTGGGGGGAATAAGAAAGGGATGATCACCTTACTGGAATTGTATTATTGACCCCCCAACAGTCAGAGGGAAATTGAGAAGCAAACTTGTAAGAAGATCTCAGTAAGAATAATAGGGTAGTTATGGTCGGGGATTTTAACTTTCCAAACATCGACTGGGACTGCCATAGTGTTAAAGTTTTAGATGGAGAGGAATTTCTTAAGTATGTTCAAGACAATTTTCTGATTCTGTATGTGGATATACTTACTAGAGAAGGTGCAAACTTGACCTACTCTTGGGAAATAAGGCAGGGCAGGTGACTGAGGTGTCTGTGGGGGAGCACTTTGGGCCAGCAACCATAATTCTATTTGTTTTAAAATAGTGATGGAAAAGGATAGACCAGATCTAAAAGATCTAAATTGGAGAAAGGCCAATTTTGACAGTATTAGGCAAGAACTTTCAAAAGCTGATTGGAGGCAGATGTTCACAGGTAAAGGGACGGCTGGAAAATGGGAAGCCTTCAGAAATGAGATAACAAGAATCGAGAGAAAGTATATTCCTGTCAGGGTGAAAGGGAAGGCTGGTAGGATTATAGGGAATGCTGGATGAATAAAGAAATTGAGGATTTGGTTAAGAAAAAGAAGGAAGCATATGTCAGGTACAGACAGGATAGATCGAGTGAATCCTTAGAAGAACATAAAGAAAGTAAAAGTATACTTAAGAGGGAATTCAGGAGGGCAAAACAGGGAGATGAGTTAACTTTGGCAAATAGAATGAAGGAGAATCCAGAGGGGTTTTACAAATATCTTAAGGACAAAAGGGTAACTAGGGAGAGAATAGGGCCCCTCAAAGATCAGCAAGGCAGCCTTTGTGTGGAGCCACAGAAAATGGGGGAGATACTAAATGAATATTTTGCATCAGTATTTACTGTGGAAAAGGATATGGAAGATATAGACTGCAGGGAAATAGATGATGATATCTTGCAAAATACCCAGATGACAGAGGAGGAAGTGCTGGATGTCTTGAAATGGTTAAAAGTGGATAAATCCCCAGGACCTGATCAGGTGTACCCAAGAACTCTGTGGGAAGCTAGAGAAGTGATTGCTGGGCCTCTTGCTGATATTCCAGTGAGGTGCCAGAAGATTGGAGATTGGAAATCATGGGGCCACTGTTTAAGAAGGGTGGAAAAGACAAGCCAGGAACTATTGACCGATGAGCCTGACCTCGTTTGGTGGGCAAGTTGTTGAAGGGAATCCTGAGGGACAGGATGTACATGTATTTGGATAGGCAAGGGCTGATTTGGGATAGTCAACATGGCTTTGTGCATGGGAAATCATGACTCAAAAATTGATTGAGTTTTTTGAAGAAGTAACAAAGAGGATTGATGAGGGCAGACTAGTAGATGTGATCTATATGGTCTTCAGTAAGTCGTTCGAAAAGATTCCCCATGGGCGACTGATTAGCAAGGTTAGATCTCATGGAATACAGGGAGAACTAGCCATTTGGATACAGAACTGGCTCAAAGGTAGAAAACAGAGGGTGGTGGTGGAGGGTTGTGTTTCAGACTGGAGGCCTGTGACAGTGGAGTGCCACAAGGATCGGTGCTGGGCCCTCTACTTTTTGTCATTTACATAAATGATTTGGATGCGAGCATAAGAGGTATATTAGTAAGTTTGCAGATGACACCAAAATTAGAGGGGTAGTGGACAACGAAGAGGGTTACCTTAGATTACAACAGAATCTGGACCAGATGGGCCAATGGGCTGAGAAGTGGCAGATGGAGTTGCATTTTGGGAAAGCAAATCTTAGCAGGACTTATACACTTAATGGTAAGGTCCTAGGGAGTGTTGCTGAACAAAGACACCTTGGAGTGCAGGTTCATAGCTCCTTGAACATGGAGTCGCAGGTAGATAGGATTGTGAAGAAAGCGTTTGGTATGCTTTCCTTTGTTGGTCTGACTATTGAGTACAGGAGTTGGGAGGTCATGTTGCGGCTGTACAGGACATTGGTTAGGCCACTGTGGGAATATTGCATGCATTTCTGGTCTCCTTCCTATCGGAAAGATGTTGTGCAACTTGAAAGGGTTCAGAAAAGATTTACAAGGATGTTGCCAGGGTTGGAGGATCTGAGTACAGGGAGAGGCTGAACAGGCTGGGGCTGTTTTCCCTGGAGCGTCGGAGGCTGAGAGGTGACCTTTTAGAGGTTTACAAAATTATGAGGGGCATGGACAAAGTCTTTTCCCTGGGGTCAGGGAGTCCAGAATAAGAGGGCATAGGTTTAGGCTGAGAGGGGAAAGATATAACAGAGACCTAAGGGGCAACTTTTTCACGCAGAGGTTGGTGCTTTTATGGAATGAGCTGCCAGAGGATGTGGTGGAAGCAGGTACAATTGCAACATTTAAGAGGCATTTGGATGGGTATATGAATAGGAAGGGTTTGGAGGGATATGGGCCAGGCACTGACAGTTGGGACTAGATTGGGTTGGGATATCTGTTCGGCATGGACAGCTTGGACCGAAGGGACTGTTTCCATGCTGTACATCTCTAAGACTCTATGACTATAACCCACTGATGATTAGCTCAGACCCAGATTCCCTGTGTGTACAGCCCCCATTCCCCATCCAGGGTGAAGTCAGACACTGATTCACTGCGAATACAGCCCCGTACCCCACCCACACAGACTCACTGTGAATACAGCCCCTATACCACATTCAGGGTGAGCACAGACCCAGATTCACCACGAATACGGCCCCCATAACCCACCTACCATCAGCTCAGACCCAGACACACTGTGAATAAAGCCCCAAAACCCAACCTATGGTCATCTCAGACCCAGATTCATTGTGAATACATCCCCCATAGCCCACCCAGAGTCAGCTCAGACCCAAACACACTGTGAATACAGCCTCCATACTCCATCTTGGGACAGCTCAGACAAAGATTCACTGCCAATGCAGCGCACAATCCCCACCCTGGGTCAGCTCAGCTGCAGATTCACTGTCAACCCAGCCCCCATACACCACTCAGGGTCAGCTCAGACACAGATTCACTGTGAATAAAACCCCCATACCCTATCCAGGGTGAGCTCAATCACAGATTCACTGTGAATACAGTCCCCATACCCCACCCAGGGTAAGTTCAGACCCATATTCACTGGGAATACAGTCTCCATACCTGACCCAGGGTTCGATCAGATCCAGTTTCAATGTGAATACAGTCCACATACACGCCCAGGGTCAGCTGTGACCCAGGTTCAGTGTCAATATAGTCAATATACCCCATGCAGGGTCAGCTCAGATCCAGATTCACAGAGAATCCAGACACCATACCTGACTTAGGGTCAGCTCAGACCCAGATTCACTGTGAAAACAACCTCCATATCCACATCAAAGACAGCTGAGAAACAGGTTTACTGTGAAAAAATCCCCCATAACCCACCGATGGTTAGCTCAGACCCAGATTCTCTGTGAATACAGCCCCTATACCCCATCCAGGGTCAGCTCAGACCCAGATACACCACGAATACAGCCCCCATAACCCACCTACCATCAGCTCAGACCCAGATTCACTGTGAATACATCCCCCATAGCCCACCCAGGGTCAGCTCAGACCCAAACAGACTGTGAATAAAGCCCCAAAACCCAATGTATGGTCATCACAGACCAAGATTCACTGTGAATACAACCTCCATATCCATCCAGGGTCAGCTCAGACCCAGATTCACTGTGAATACACCCTTCATGCCCACACCAAAGACAGCTGAGAAACAGGTTTACTGTGAGTACATCCCCCATAACCCACCATCAGTTAGCTCAGACCCTGATTCTCTGTAAATAAAGCCCCTATACCCCATCCAGGGTTAGCTCAGACCCAGATTCTTTGTGTGTTCAGCCCCCATACCCCACCCGTTGTCAGCTTAAACCCAGACTCACTGTGAATATAGCCCACATTTTCTACCCTGGGTCAGCTCGGACCCAGATTCACTGTGAAAACAGCCTCCAAAACCCACTCAGGGTCAGCCTAGGCCAAGATTCACTGTGAATACAGCCCCTATACCCAACTTATGGTCATCTCAGACCAAGATTCATTGTGAATACATCCCCCTTACCACACCCAGCATCAGCTGAGATCAAGATTCACAGTGAATACAGCCTCCATACCCCGGCCAGGGTCAGCTCAGACCCAAATTCACTGAATACAGCCACCATACCCACAGAGGGTTTGCTCAGTCCCAGATTCACTGTGAATAAAACCCCATACCCGAGCCAGAATTGGCCAGACCCAGATTTAGTGTTAATGCAGCCCCCATACACCAGGCAGGTACAGCTCAGATCCAGATTCCCTGTGAATGCAGCCCCTATACCCTATCCAGGGTTCGATCAGATCCAGATTCAATGTGAATACAGACCCAGATTCACGGGGTATACATCCACCTTATGACACCAAGGGTCATGCTCAGACCCAGATTCACAGTGAATACAGCCTCCATATCCCACTCGGTCAACTCAGACCCAGATTCACCGCGAATACAGACCCCACCTAGCGTCAGCACAGACCCAGATTCAGCCATCATACGCTCAGACCAATACTCAACGTGAATACAGCCTGTATTTCCCAAACAGTGTCAGCTCAGAAACAAGTTTACTTTGAATACATCCCCCATAGCCCACCTACCGTCAGCTCAGACCCAGATTCACTGGAATACAGCCCCCACACCCCACCAAGGGTCAGCTCAGACCCAGATTCACTGGGAATATAGCCCCCATACTTGATCCAGGGATACATCAGACCCAGATTCAATGTGAATACAGTCCCCATACACGTCCAGGGTCAGCTGAGACCCAAGTTCAGTGCGAATTCAGCTAATATACCCTTCGCAGGGTCAGCTGAGACCCTGTTTCAATGTGAATACATCCCCCAAAACCTAACTCTGGGTCAGGTCAGATCCAAATTCACTGTGAAAACAGCCACCATACCCACTGAGGGTTTGCTCTGTCCCAGATTCACTATAAATGCAGCCATCATACGCCAGCCAGGGGAAAGCTCAGACCTATACTCAACGTGAATACAGCCTGTATTTCGCACCCAGTGTCAGTTAACAAACAGGTTTACTGTGAATACATCCCCCATAACCCACAGACGGTTAGCTCAGACCCAGATTCCCTGTGTGTTCAGCCCCCATACCCCATCCAGGGTCAGCTCATACCCAGATTCACTGTGATTACAACCCCCATACCCCTGCCAGAATTGGTCAGACCCAGATTTACTGCAAACATGGCACCCATATCCCACGCAAGGTCAGCTCAGACCCATATTCCCTGTGAATACAGCCCCCATACACCATCCAGGGTCATCTCAGACTCAGATTCACTGTGAAATCCTCCCCCTAACACACCCAGGTTAAATTCAGATCCAATTCACTGTGAGTACGTTCCCATACCCCATCCTGGGACAGCTCAGTCAAACATTCACTGCAAATGCAGCCCCCAATCCCCACCCTGGGTCGGCTCAGTCACCGATTCACTGTGAATACAGCCCCCACACTCCACCCAGGGTCAGCTACGAAACAGGTTTACTGTGAATACATCCCCCATAACCCACCGATGGTTAGCTCAGACCTAGATTCTCTGTGTGTTCAGCCCCCATACCCCATCCAGGGTCAGCTCAGCCACAGATTCACTGTGAATACAGCCCCTATACCCTATACCCTATCCAGGATTAGGTCAGACCCAGGTTCACGGGGTATACATTCACCTTACAACACCAAAGGTCATGCTCAGACCCAGATTCACTGTGAATGCGTCCTCCTACCACACCCAGGGTCAGCTCAGACCCAGATTCACCACAAATACAGACCCCATACCCCACCTAGCGTCAGCACAGATTCACTGTAAATACAGCCATCAAACGCCAGGCAGGGGAAAGCTCAGACTCCACCTACCGTCGCTCAGACCCATATTCACTGTGAATGCAACTCCCATACCCCTGCCAGAATTGTTCAGACCCAGATTTACTGTGACCACAGCACCCATATGCCATGCAGTGTCAGCTCAGACCCAGACACACAGTGAATACATCCCCCATACATCATCCAGGGTCAGCTCAGACAAAAATTCACTGCGAATGCAGCCCCGAATCCCCACCCTGGGTCAGCTCAGTCGCAGATTCACTGGAATACAGCCCCCATACTCCACTCAGGGTCAGCTCAGAGCCAGATCCACTGTGAATACATCCCCCTAGACACCCAGGGTCAGCTCAGACCCAGATTCACTGGGAATACAGCCCCCATACCTGACCCAGGGTCAGCTGAGACCCAAGTTCAGTGTGAATTCAGCCAATATACCCTTCGCAGGGTCAGCTGAGACCCAGATTCAATGTGAATACATCCCCCAAAACCTAACCCTGGGTCAGCTCAGATCCAGATTCACTGTGAATACAGCCACCATACCCACTGAGGGTTTGCTCAGTCCCAGATTCACTGTAAATACAGCCATTATACGCCAGCCTGGGGAAAGCTCAGACCAATACTCAACGTGAAACCAGCCTGTATTTCGCACCCAGTGTCAGCTCAGAAACAGGTTTATTTTGAATACATAACCCACTGATGATTGGCTCAGACCCAGATTCCCTGTGTGTTCAGCCCCCATACCCAATCTAGGGTCAGCTCATACCCAGATTCACTGTGAATACAACCCCCATACCCCTGCCAGAATTGGTCAAACCCAGATTTACTGTGAACACGGCACCCATGTCACATGCAGTGTCAGCCTCAGACCCATATTCCCTGTGAATACAGCCCCCAAACATCATCCAGGGTCAGCCCAGACCCAGATTCACTGTGAATGCGACCCCTACCACACCCAAGGTCAGCTCAGACCAAGATTCACCACTAATACAGACCCCATACCCCACCTAGCATCAGCACAGATTCACTGTAATTACAGACAACAAACCCAGCCAGGGGAAAGCTCAGACCCCACCTACTGTCAGCTCAGACCCATATTCACTGTGAATACAACCCCTATACCTCTGCCAGAATTGTTCAGACCCAGATTTACTGTGAACAAAGCACCCATATGCCATACAGTGTCAGCTCAGACCCAGACACACTGTGAATACAGCCCCATACACCATCCAGGGTCAGCTCAGACAAAGATTCACTGTGAATGCAGCCCCCTAATCCCCACCGTGGGTCAGCTCAGTTGCAGATTCACTGTGAATACAACCCCCATGTTCCACTCAGGATTCACTGTGAAATCAACCTCCTACACACCCAGGGTCAACTCAGAACCAGATTCACTGTGAATGCGCCCTCAGACCCGACCCACGGTTAGATCAGACCCAGATTCACTGTGAATACAGTCCCCATTCATGTCCAGGGTCAGCTCAGACCCTGGTTCAGTGCAAATACATCCCCCAAAGCCTCACCCCGGGTCAGCTCAGATCCAGATTCTCTGTGAATACGGACACCACATATCACTCAGGATCAGCTCAGACCCAGGCTCACTCTGAACACAGTCTCCATACCCCACCCAGGATCAGCTCGGTCTCAGATTCACTGTGAATACACACCCCCACCAATCCCCACCCAGGGTCAGCTCAGAACCAGACTCACTCTGAATACAGACCCCATACCACAGTCAGGGTCAGCTCAGACCCAGACTCACTCTGAATACAGCCCCCATACCCAACCCAGAGTCAGCTCAGACCCAGACTCACTCTGAATACAGCCCCCATACCCAACCCAGAGTCAGCTCTGACCCAGATACACTGTGAATACAGCCTTCATACCCAATCTAGAGTCAGCTAAGTGACAGGTTTATTTTGAATACATCCCCCATAACCCACCGACGGTTAGCTCAGACCCAGATTCCCTGTGTGTTCAGCCCCCATACCCAATCCAGGGTCAGCTCAGACACAGATTCACTGCGAATACAGCCTCTATACCCAACCTACGGTCATCACAGACCCAGATTCATTGTGAATACACCTTACCCCACCCAGGGTCAACTAAGACCCAGATTCACAGTGAACATAGCCTCCATACCCCATCCTAGCGTCAGCTCAGACCCTGTTTCAGTGTGAATAAAGTCCCCATATTTACTGAGGGTCAGCTCATACCCAGATTCACTGTGAAGACAACCCCCATACCCCCGCCAGAATTGGTCAGACCCAGATTTACTGTGAACACAGCACCCATATCCCACGCAGTGCCAGCTCAGAACCATATTCCCTGTGAATACAGCCCCCATACATCATCCAGGGTCAGCTCAGTCAAACATTCACTGTGAATACATCCCTCATACCCCACCCAGGGTCAGCTCAGACTCAGATTCACTGTGAATACATCCCCCTACCCCATCCTGGGTCAGCTCAGTCAAACATTCACTGTGAATGCACCCCCCAATCCCCACCCAGGGTCAGCTCAGTCGCTGATTCACTATGAACACAGCTCCCATACTCCACCCAGGGTCAGCTAAGAAACAGGTTTACTGTGAATACATTCCCCACTACGCACTGATGGTGAGCTCAGACGCAGATTCTCTGTGTGTTCAGCCCCCATACCCCATCCTGGGTCAGCCCAGGCCCAGATTCACAGCGAAAACAGCCCCTATACCCAAGCTACGGTCATCTCAGACCAAGATTCATTGTGAATACATCCCCCTTACCCCACCCAGCGTCAGCTGAGACCCAGATTCACTGTGAATATAGCATACATTCTCTACCCTGGATCAGCTCGGACTCAGATTTACTGTGAATACAATCCCCATACATGCTGAGGGTCATATCAGATACAGATTCACTTTGAATACAGTCCCCATACCCACTGAGGGTCAGCTCTGTCCCAGATTCACTGGGAATACAACCCCTATACACCACCCAGGGTCAGCTCAGACCCAGATTCACTGGAATACAGCCCCCACACCCCACCAAGGGTCAGCTCAGACCCAGATTCCCTGTGAATACAGCCTCCATACCCCACTCAGTCAGCTCAGACCCAGATTCACTGTGAATGCATCCTCCTACCACACCCAGGGTTAGCTCAGACCCAGATTCACTGTGAATGCATCCTCCTACCACACCCAGGGTTAGCTCAGACCCAGATTCTCCGTGAATACAGACCCATACCCCACCTAGCGTCAGCACAGAACCACATTCACTGTAAATACAGCTGTCATACGCCAACCAGGGAAAGCTCAAAACTATACTCAACATGAATACAGCCTGTATTTCGCACCCAGTGTCATCTAAGAAACAGGTTTACTGTGAATACATCCCCCATAACCCACCGGAGGTTAGCTCAGACCTAGATTCCATGCGTGTTAAGCCCCCATAACCCATCCAGGGTCAGCTCATACCCAGATTCACTCTGAATACAGCTTCCACACCCAACCCAGGGTCAGCTCTGACCCAGATTCACTGTGAATACAGCCTTCATACCCAACCTAGAGTTAGCTAAGAAATAGGTTTACTGTGAAATCATCCCCCATAACCCACCGACGGTTAGCTCAGACCCAGATTCACTGTGTTTACAGCCACCATACCAATCCAGGGTCAGCACAGACCCAGATTCACTGAGAATACATCCCTCATACCCCACTCAGGGTCAGCTCAGACTCAGATTCACTGTGAAATTATCCCCCTACCACAGCCAGGGTCAGCTAAGAAACAGGTTTACTGTGAATACATTCCCCATAACCCACCGATGGTTAGCTCAGACCCAGATCCTCTGTGTGTTCAGCCCCCATACCCCATCCAGGGTCAGCCCAGGCCCAGATTCACTGCGAATACAGCCCCTATACCCAAGCTACGGTCATCTCAGACCAAGATTCATTGTGAATACATCCCCCTTACCCCACCCAGCATCAGCTGAGACCCAGATTCACAGTGAATACAGCCTCAATACCCCACCCAGTGTCAGCTTAAACCCAGACTCACTGTGAATATAGCACACATTCTCTACCCTGGATCAGCTCGGACTCAGATTTACTGTGAACACAATCCCCATACATGCTGAGGGTCATATCAGATACAGATTCACTTTGAATACAGTCCCCATACCCACTGAGGGTCAGCTCTGTCCCAGATTCACTGGGAATACAACCCCTATACACCACCCAGGGTCAGCCCAGACCCAGATTCACTGGAATACAGCCCCCACACCCCACCAAGGGTCAGCTCAGACCCAGATTCACTGGGAATACAGCCTACAGACCCAACCTAGGGTTACATCAGACCCAGGTTTAATGTGAATACAGTCCCCATACACGTTCAGGGTCAGCTGAGACCCAGATTCCCTGTGAATACAGCCTCCATACCCCACTCAGTCAGCTCAGACCCAGATTCACTGTGAATGCAGCCTCCTACCACACCCAGGGTTAGCTCAGACCCAGATTCTCCGTGAATACAGACCCATACCCCACCTAGCGTCAGCACAGAACCACATTCACTGTAAATACAGCCATCATACGACAGCCAGGGGAAAGCTCAGACCTATACTCAACATGAATACAGCCTGTATTTCGCACCCAGTGTCATCTAAGAAACAGGTTTACTGTGAATACATCCCCCATAACCCACCGACGGTTAGCTTAGACCCAGATTCCCTGTGTATTAAGCCCCCATAACCCATCCAGGGTCAGCTCATACCCAGATTCACTGTGAATACAGTCCCTATACCCAACCTACGGTCATCACAGACCCAGATTCACTGTGAATACAGTCCCTATACCCAACCTATGGTCATCACAGACCCAGATTCACTGTGAATACCCCTTACCCCACCCACAGTCAGCTAAGACCCAGATTCACAGTAATTATAGCCTTCATATCCCACCCAGCGTCAGCTCAGACACAGTTTCACTGTGAATGCAGCCCTCATACCCAACACAACATCAATTCACACCCAGTTTCCCTGAGAATACAGACCCCGTATCCCACCCAGTGTCAGCTCAGACCCATATTCCCTGTGAATGCAGCCCTCATACCCGACCCACGGTTAGATCAGACCCAGATTCAATGTGAATACAGTCCCCATTCATGTCCCGGGTCAGCTCAGACCTAGGTTCAGTATGAATACATCCCCCAAAGCCTCACACCGGATCAGCTCAGATCCAGATTGTCTGTGAATGCAGACACCACACACCACTCAGGATCAGCTCAGACCCAGGCTCACTCTGAATTCAGCCTCCATACCCCGCACAGGGTCAGCTCGGTTTCAGATTCACTGTGAATATACACCCCCTCCAAACCCCACCCAGGGTCAGCTCAGACCCAGACTCACTCTGAATACAGCCTCCATACCCAACCCAGAGTCAGCTCTGATCCAGATTCACTGTGAATACAGCCTTCATACCCAACCTAGAGTCAGCTAAGAAATAGGTTTACTGTGAATACATCCCCCATAACCCACCGACAGTTAGCTCAGACCCAGATTCCCTGTGTGTACAGCCACCATACCCAATCCAGGGTCAGCACAGACCCAGATTCACTGTGAAATCATCCCCCTACCACAGCCAGGGTCATTTAAGAAACAGGTTTACTGTGAATACATTCCCCATAACCTACCGATGGTTAGCTCAGACCCAGATTCACTGCGAATACAGCCCCTATACCCAAGGTACGGTCATCTCAGACCAAGATTCATTGTGAATACATCCCCCTTATCCCACCCAGCGTTAGCTGAGAGCCAGATTCACAGTGAATACAGCCTCAATACCCCACCCAGTGTCAGCTTAAACCCAGACTCACTGTGAATATAGCACACATTCTCTACCCTGGATCAGCTCGGACCCAGATTCACTGTGAAAACAGCCCCCAAATCGCACTAAGGGTCAGCTCTGACACAGATTCACTGTGAATACAAACTCTATACATGCTGAGGGTCATATCAGGTACAGATTCACTTTGAATACAGTCCCCATACCCACTGAGGGTCAGCTCTGTCCCAGATTCATTGGGAATACAATCCCCATACACCACCCAGGGTCAGCTCAGACCTAGATTCACTGGAATACAGCCCCCACACCCCATCAAGAGTCAGCTCAGACCCAGATTCACTGGGAATACAGCCTCCGTACCCAACCCAGGGTTACATCAGACCCAGATTCAATGTGAATACAGTCCCCAGACACGTTCAGGGTCAGCTGAGATCCAGATTCCCTGTGAATGCAGCCTCCATACCCCACTCAGTCAGCTCAGACCCAGATTCACTGTGAATGCATCCCCCTACTACACCCAGGGTCAGCTCAGACCCAGATTCACCGTGAATACAGACCCCATACCCCATCTAGCTTCAGCACAGACCCACATTCACTGTAAATGCAGCCATCATACGACAGCCAGGGGAAAGCTCAGACTTATACTCAACATGAATACAGTCCGTATTTAGCACCCAGTGTCATCTAAGAAACAGGTTTACTGTGAATACATCCCCAATAACCCACCAACGGTTAGCCCAGACCCAGATTCCCTGTGTGTTAAGCCCACATAACCCATCCAGGGTCAGCTCCTACCCAGATTCACTGTGAATACCCCATCCAGGGTCAGCCCAGGCCCAGATTCACTGCGAATACAGCCCCTATACCCAAGCTACGGTCATCTCAGACCAAGATTCATTGTGAATACATCCCCCTTACCCCACCCAGCGTCAGCTGAGACCCAGATTCACAGTGAATACAGCCTCAATACCCCACCCAGTGTCAGCTTAAACCCAGACTCACTGTGAATATAGCACACATTCTCTACCCTGGGTCAGCTCGGACCCAGATTCACTGTGAATACAATCCCCATACATACTGAGGGTCATATCAGATACAGATTCACTTTGAATACAGTCCCCATACCCACTGAGGGTCAGCTCTGTCCCAGATTCATTGGGAATACAGCCCCCACACCCCACTAAGTGTCAGCTCAGACCCAGAGTCCCTGTGAATACAGCCCCCATACCCAACCCAGGGTTACATCAGACCCAGCTTCAATGTGAATACAGTCCCCATACACGTTCAGGGTCAGCTGAGACCCAGATTCCCAGTGAATACAGCCTCCATACCCCACTCAGTCAGCTCAGACCCAGATTCACCGTGAATACAGACCCCATACCCCACCTAGCATCAGCACAGACCCACATTCACTGTAAATACAGCCATCATACGTCAGCCAGGGGAAATCTCAGACCTATACTCAACATGAATACAGCCTGTATTTTGCACCCAGTGTCATGTAAGAAATAGGTTTACTGTGAATACATCCCCCATAACCCACCGAGGGTTAGCCCAGACCCAGATTCCCTGTGTGTTAAGCCCCCATACCCCATGCAGGGTCAGCTCATACCCAGATTCACTGTGAATACAGTCCCTATACCCAACCTACGGTCATCACAGACCCAGATTCACTGTGAATACCCCTCACCCAACCCATGGCCAGCTAAGACCCAGATTCACAGTAATTATAGCCTCCATATCCCACTCAGCGTCAGCTCAGACCCAGATTCACTGTGAATACAGCCCCTATACCCAAAGTATGGTCATCACAGACCCAGATTCACTGCGAATACAGCCTCATTACCCCATCCTGTGTCAGCTCATACAAAAATTCACTGCGAATGCAGCCCCTAATCCCCACCCTGGGTCAGCTCAGTCGCAGATTCACTGTGAATACAGCCCCCATGTTCCACTCAGGGTCAGCTCAGACCCAGATTCACTGTGAAATCATCCCCCTACACACCCAGGGTCAGCTCAGACCCAGATTCACTGTGAATACAGCCCCCATGTTCCACTCAGGGTCAGCTCAGACCCAGATTCACTGTGAAATCATCCCCCTACACACCCAGGGTCAGCTCAGACCCAGATTCACTGTGAATGCAGCCCTCATACCCAACCTGCGGTTAGATCAGACCCAGATTCAATGTGAATACAGTCCTCATTCATGCCCCGGGTCAGCTCAGACCCAGGTTCAGTGTGAATACATCCCCCAAAGCCTCACCCCGGGTCAGCTCGGATCCAGAATCTCTGTGAATGCAGACACCACACACCACTCAGAATCAGCTCAGACCCAGGCTCACTCTGAACACAGCCTCCATATCCCACCCAGGGTCAGCTCAGATCCAGACTCACTCTGAATACAGCCTCCATACCCAACCCAGGGTCAGCTCTGACCCAGATTCACTGTGAATACAGCCTTCATACCCAACCTAGAGTCAGCTAAGAAATAGGTTTACTGTGAATACATCCCCCATAATCCACCGACAGTTAGCTCAGACCCAGTTTCCCTGTGTGTACAGCCACCATACCCCACGCAAGGACAGCTCGGATCCAGATCCACTGCGAATACAGTCCCCCTACCCCACCCAGGGTCAGCTGATACCCAGATTCACTGTGAAATCATCCCCCTACCACAGCCAGGGTCAGTTCAGACCCAATTCACTGTGAATACATCCCCCATACCCCATCCTAGGTCAGCTCAGTCAAACATTCACTGCAAATGCATCCCCCAATCCCCACCCTGGGTCAGCTCAGTCGCTGATTCACTGTGAATTCAGCTCCCATACTCCCCCCAGGGTCAGCTAAGAAAAAGGTTTACTGTGATTACATCCCCCATAACTCACCGATGGTTAGCTCAGACCCAGATTCTCTGTGTGTTCAGCCTCCATACCCCATCCTGGATCTGCTCAGTCCCAGATTCACTGCGAATACAGCCCCTATACCCAAGCCATGGTTATTTCAGACCAAGATTCATTGTGAATACATCCCCCTTACCCCACCCAGCGTCAGCTAAGACCCATATTCACAGTGAATACAGCCTCAATACCTCACCCAGTGTCAGCTTAAATCCAGACTCACTGTGAATATCGCGCACATTCTCTACCCTGGGTCAGCTTGGACCCAGATTCACTGTGAAAACAGGCCCCAAACCCCACTCAGGGTCAGCTCCGACCCAGATTCACTGTGAATACAATCCTCATACATGCTGAGGGTCATATCAGATACAGATTCACTTTGAATACAGTTCCCATACCCACTGAGGGTCAGCTCTGTCCCAGATTCACTGGGAATACAACCCCCATACACCACTCAGGGTCAGCTCAGATCCAGATTCACTGGAATACAGCCCCAACACCCCACCAAGGGTCAGCTCAGACCCAGATTCCCTGTGAATACAGCCAATATACCTTCGCAGGGTCAGCTGAGACCCAGATTCCCTGTGAATACAGCCTCCATACCCCATTCAGTCAGCTGAGACACAGATTCACTGTGAATGCATCCCCCTACCACACCCAGGGTCAGCTCAGACCCAGATTCACCGTGAATACAGACCCCATAACCCACCTAGCGTCAGCACAGATCCACATTCACTGTAAATACAGCCATCATACGACAGCCAGGGGAAAGCTCAGACCTATACTCAACATGAATACAGCCTGTATTTTGCACCCAGTGTCATGTAAGAAACAGGTTTACTGTGAATACATCCCCCATAACCCATCGACGGTTAGCCCAGTCCCTGTGTGTTTAGCCCACATAACCCATCCAGGGTCAGCTCATACCCAGATTCACTGTGAATACAGTCCCTATACCCAACCTACAGTCATCACAGACCCAGATTCACTGTGAATACAGCCTCCATACCCAACCCAAAGATTCACTGTGAATGCAGCATCTAACCCCCACCCTGGGTCAGCTCAGTTGCAGATTCACTGTGAATACAGCCCCCATGTTCCACTCAGGGTCATCTCAGACCCAGATTCACTGTGAAATCATCCCCCTATACACCCGGGGTCAGCTCAGACCCAGATTCCCTGTGAATGCAGCCCTCATACCCAACCCACAGTTAGATCAGACCCAGATTCAATGTGAATACCGTCCCCATTCATGTCCCGGGTCAGTTCAGACCCTGTTTCAGTATGAATACATCCCCCAAAGCCTCACCCCGGGTCAGCTCAGGTCCAGATTCTCTGTGAATACGGACAGCACACATCACTCAGGATCAGCTCAGACTCAGGCTCACTCTGAACACAGCCTCCATATCCCATCCAGGGTCAGCTCGGTCTCAGATTCACTGTGAATACACACCCCATACCACAGTCAGGGTCAGCTCAGACCCAGACTCACTCTGAATACAGCCTCCATACCCAACCTAGAGTCGGCTAAGAAATAGGTTTACTGTGAATACATCCCCCATAATCCACTGACAGTTAGCTCAGACCCAGATTCCCTGAGTGTACAGCCACCATACCCCACACAGGGTGAGCTCAGACCCAGATTCACAGGGAATACATCCCTCATACCCCACCCAGGGTCAGCTGATACTCAGATTCACTGTGAAATCATCCCCCTACCACATCCAGGTTCAGCTCAGACCCCGATTCACTGTGAATACAGACCCATACCTCACGCAGGATCAGCTCTGATCCAGATTCACTGTGAATACAGACACCATACCCCATGCAGGATCAGCTCAGACTGAGATTCACTGTGAATACAGACACCATACCCCACCCAGGGTCACCTCAGTCCCAGATTCACTGGTGTATTCACTAGCTCCTATATCCCACCCAGGTCAGCACAGAAACAGATTCCATGTGAATATAGGCACCAACCACACCGAGGGTCAGCTCAGACCCAGAGTCACTGTGAATACAACCTGTATACTCCAACCAGGGTCGGCACAGACACAGACACACTGTGTATACAGAACCCATTCCCCACCCAGGGTCAGCTCAGACCCAGATTCACTGGTTTATTCACCAGCTCCAATATCTCATCCAGGGTCAGCACACAAACAGATTCAATGTGAATACAGGCCCAAACCACACCCAGGGTCAGCTCAGACCCAGATTCACTGTGAATGCAGCCCACATTCCCCAACGTGGGTCAGCTCAGACCCAGATTCACTGTGAAAACAGGTCCCATTCTGCAACCATGTTCAGCTCCGACACAGACTCACTGTGAATATAGCGCCCAATCCCCACCCAGGGTTACCTCAGACACAAGGTAAAAACAATGACTGCAGATGCTGGAAACCAGTTTCTGGATCAGTGGTGCTGGAAGAGCACAGCAGTTCAGGCAGCATCCAACGAGCAGCGAAATCGACATTCAGTCTTTATTTCTGATGAAGGGCTTTTGCCCGAAACGTCGATTTCGCTGCTCGTTGGATGCTGCCTGAACTGCTTACCTCAGACACAGATTCACTGTGAATGCATCCCCCATACTGCAACCAGGGTCAGCTCAGACACAGACTCACTGTGAATGTAGCGTCCATTCCCCACCCAAGGTCAGTTAAGACCCAGATTCATTGTGAATACAGCCTCCATTCCCCACCCTGGGTCAGCTCAATCCAAGATTCACTGTGAATACAGCCCCCATATCCCATCCAGGGTCAGCTCCCACACAGATGCATTATGAATACAGCACCTGTATCGCACCCAGGGTCAGCTCACAAATAGATTTACTGTGATTACATCCCCCATACTCCACCGACGGTTAGCTCTGACACAGATTCAGTTAATACATCCACCATACTGTACCCAGGGTCAGCTCAATCCCAGATATACTGCGCATTTAGCCCAATTCCACACCCAGGGTCAGATCAGACCCACATTCACTGTGAGTACAGCAACCATACCCCAACCAGCATCAGATGAGACTAAGACTCAATGTAAATGCAGCTCCAATATCCCACCCAGGGTCAGCACAGAAACAGCTTTACTGTGAATAAAACTCTCTTACCAAACCCAGGGTAAGCTCAGACCCAGATTCACTGTGAATACAACCTTCATACCTCACCCAGGATCAGCTCAGACCTAGATTCACTGTGAATACATCATTCATACCACACCCAGGGTCAGCTCAGACACAGAGTCACTGAGAATACAGCCCCCTGACCCATCCAGGGTCAGACCCAAATAGACTCATTATGAATACAGCGCCTATATTATACCCAGGGTCAGCTCGCAAATTGATTTCCTGTGATTATATCCCCCATTCTCCACCGACGGTTACCTCAGACCCAGATTCACTGTGAATACATCCCCCATCCCCCCTCAAGTGTTAGCTCAGAAACAGATTTACGATAATGAATACATCACACAGACCCCACCGATTGTTAGTTCTGAACCAAATTCACTGTGAATACGTCCCAGTTACCCCATCCAGGGTCAGCTCAGAAACAGATTCACTGAGAATGCAGGCCCCATAACCCACTAGGGCTAGGTCAGACCCAGAGTCACTTTGTATACAGTCCCCATACCCATTCAGGGTCAGCTCAGTCCCAGATTCACTGTGAATACAGCCCCCATACCACAGGCAGATTTAGGTCAAACCCAGATTGACTGTGATTACAGCCACCATACCCCACCCAGGGTCAGCCACCATACCCCACCCAGGGTCAGCTGAGATCCAGTTTCACTGCGAATACAGCCCCCTGACCCCAAACAGGGTCAGCCCCACACAGACTCATTATGAATACAGCGCCTATATTGTACCCAGGGTCAGCTCGCAAATTGATTCACTGTGATTATATCCCCCATACTCCACCGACGGTTACTTCAGACCCAGATTCACTGTGAATACATCCCCCATTATCTAACTGGGGTCAACCCAGACCCAGATTCACTGGGATTACAGCCAGCATACCCCACCAAGTGTCAGCTCAACCCCAGAATCAGTGTGAATACTGCCCCATATCCCACCCAGGGTCAGCTCAGTCCAAGATTCAACATGAATACAGTCCCCATACACCCTCAGGGTCAGCTGAGACCTAGATTCAGTGTGAATACAGCCAACATACCCCATGCAGGGTCAGCTCAGACCCAGAGTCAACGTGAATACATCCCCCTTACCCCACCTAGGGATACCCCACACTCAGATTCACTGTGAATACAGCCCCCATACCCCACGCAGGGTCAGCTCAGACACAGAGTCACTGTGAAAACAGACCCTACACCCAACTTACGATCAGCTCAGACCCAGGTTCACTGTGAATACAGATGCCATACCTTACTCAGGGTCAGCTCAATCCCAGATTCACTGTGAATATAGCCCACATTCTACACGCTGGGTCAGCTCAGACCCAAATTCACTGTGAATACAGCACCCCTAATCCAACCAGCGTCAGCTGAGGCCCAGACTCAATGTGAATACAGCTCCGATGTCCCACCCAGGGTCAGCACAGAAGCAGATTCACTGTGAATACATCCCTCAGCACACCCAAGGTCAGCTCTGACATACTTCAGTGTGAACAAATTCCCCATACCGCATCCACGGTTAGCTCAGAACCAGATTCATGTGAATACAGCCCCCACACGCTATGCAGGTGTGAATACTGCTCCAATATCCCACACAGGGTCAGCTCAGAAACAGATTTACTGTGAATACAGTCCGCATACCTGACTCACGGTCAGCTCAGACCCAGATTCACTGTGAATACAACCTTCATTCCCCACCTAGGGTCAGCACAGAAACAGATTTACTGTGAATACAGTCCGCATACCTGACTCAGGGTCAGCTCAGACCCAGATTCACTGTAAATACAACCTTCATTCCCCACCCAGGGTCAGCACAGAAACAGATTTACTGTGAATAAAACTCCCTTACCCTACCCAGGGTCAGCTCTACCCAGATTCGCTGTGAATACAGCCCCCATACCGCACTCAGGGCTAGCTCAATCCCAGATTCATTGTGAATACAGACTCACACTCATTTTCTGGATCAGTGGTGCTGGAAGAGCAGAGCAGTTCAGGCAGCATCCCAGGAGCACTAAAATTGACGTTTCGGGCAAAAGCCCTTCATCAGGAATAAAGGCAGAGAGCCTGAAGCGTGGAGGGATAAGCTGGAGGAGGGTGGGGGTGGGGACAAAATAGCATAGAGTATAATAGGTGGGTGGGGGAAGGGATGAAGGTGATAGGTCAGGGAGGAGGGTGGAGTGGATAGGTGGAAAAGAAGATAGGCAGGTAGGATAAGTCATGGGGATAGTGCTGAGCTGGAAGTTTGGAACTGGGGTGAGGTGGGGGAAAGGAAAATGAGGGTTGAAGTGTTCCGAGGCAGAAGATGAGGCGTTCTTCCTCCAGGCGTCGGGTGGTGAGGGAGCAGCGGTGAAGGAGGCCCAGGACCTCCATGTCCTCGGCAGAGTGGGAGGGTGAGTTGAAATTTTGGGCTACAGGGTGGTGTGGTTGATTGATGCGGGTGTCCCAGAGATGTTCCCTAAAGTGCTCTGCTAGGAGGCGTCCAGTCTCCCCAATGTAGAGGAGACCGCATCGGGAGCAACGGATACAATAAATGATATTAGTGGATGTGCAGGTAAATCTTTGATGGATGTAGAAGGCTCATTTAGGGCCTTGGATGGAGGTGAGGGAGGAGGTGTGGGCGCTGGTTTTGCGGTTCCTGCGGTGGCAGGGGAAGGTGCCAGGATGGGAGGATGGGTTGTAGGGGGGCGTGGACCTGACCAGGTAGTTACGGAGGGAATGGTCTTTGCGGAAGGCGGAAAGGGGTGGGAAGGGAAATATATCCCTGGTAGTGGGGTCTTTTTGGAGGTCGTGGAAATGTCGGTGGATGATTTGGTTTATGCCAAGGTTGGTAGGGTGGAAGGTGAGCACCAGGGGAGTTCTGACCTTGTTATGGTTGGAGGGGTGGGGTCTGAGGGCAGAGGTGTGGGATGTGGACGAGATGTGTTGGAGGGCATCTTTAACCATGTGGGAAAGGAAATTGCGGTCTCTAAAGAAGGAGACCATCTGATGTGTTCTGTGGTGGAACTGGTCCTCCTGGGAGCAGATACGGCCGAGACAGAGGAATTGGGAATATACAATGGCATTTTTGCAAGAGGTAGGGTGGGAAGAGGTGTAATCCAGGTAGCTGTGGAAGTCGGTGGGTTTGTAAAGAATGTCAGCGTCAAGTCGGTCGTCATTAATGGAGATGGAGAGGTCCAGGAAGGGGAGGGAGGTGTCAGAGATGGTCCAGGTAAATTTAAAGTCAGGGTGGAATGTGTTGGTGAAGTTGATGAATTGCTCAACCTTCTCACGGGAGCACGAGGTGGCGCCAATGCAGTCATCAATGTAGCGGAGGAAGAGGTGGGGAGTGATGCCGGTGTAATTACGGAAGATCGACTGTTCTATCTAGCCAACAAAGAGACAGGCATAGCTGGGGCCCATAGGTGTGCTCATGGCTACCCCTTTGGTCTGGAGAAAGTGGGAGGATTCGAAGGAGAAATTGTTAAGGGTGAGGACCAGTTCGGTCAAACAAATGAGAGTGTCGGTGGAAGGGTACTGTTGGGGACGTCTGGAGAAGAAAAAATGGAGGGCTTGGAGGCCCTGGTCATGGTGGATGGAGGTGTAGAGGGATTGGATATCCATGGTGAAGATGAGGCGTTGGGGCCGGGGAAACGGAAGCCTTGGAGGAGGTGGAGGGCGTGCGTGGTGTCTCGAAAGAATGTGGGGAGTTCCTGGACTACGCGGGATGGGACAGTGTCGAGGTAGGTAGAGATGAGTTCAGTGGGAGACTGGATGCCTCCTTGCAGAGCACTTTAGGGAACATCTCCGGGACACCCGCACCAATCAACCACACCGCCCTGTGGCCCAACATTTGAACTCCCCCTCCCACTCTGCCGAGGACATTGAAGCAACAAATCAAGAATGGGCAGAGGCGGTAGAACGAGCCATAAACACCAAACAACGACAGACGCAGATAAAGAAAAATCGGGACCTGAAGAAAAAACTTGACAAACTCACAAAAAGAAAGACAAAACCGATAACACAGGAGCATGGATAAAGAACTTATCAGACTGGACCCTATCAGACACAGACAAAGCAGTACTAGTCAAAGGACTAAATTTCAATTACCGAGACGCTGACAAGAAGGATTTCCTAGCAGCATTAGAAACCACATTGAAGGACAACAATCTCACGGAAGAAACATAACAGACAGTTGCACCTACTCTGAGCCAAAAAAGGAAAGGAAACAAGTTGAACACACAAGAAAAGAAAGCCCTAGAAAACCTCAAAAAAGACAAAAACATCGTTATATTACCTGCAGACAAAGGTCGGCTCACAGTCATCCTGAACAGAAGGGACTACATAGAGAAAGCCAATGCACTACTCGCAGATACCAACACCTACTAAAAAGATGGCGCTAGACCCGACCCCACAACTAGGAAACGAAATTACATATCTCCTAAAAAAATTACACAATTCCGGACAATTACACAAGATGGAATTCCAGAAAATGAAACCCGATGGGACCAACACCCCATGATTCTACGGACTACCAAAAATCCATAAACCAGGAGCCCCCCTCAGACCGAGAGTCTCACGACCCGGAACACCAACTTACAGACTGGCCAAAGAACTACACGCAAGACTGAAATACCTAGTAGAAGAGTCACAGCACTCCATCCACTCCACCCAGGAATTCCTAAAAATCATCAAACACACTAAAATAGAGGAAGACAAAGCAATGATCTCATTCGACGTAATGGCACTGTTCACCTCCATCAACATCGACCTGGCAAAGGAAACACTCGCCACACTTTTAGAACAGACCATCACACACACCCCAACCACCATCAATCACATTACCAACAAAAACATCATGAAGCTAGTGGACCTGTGCCTCACCAGCCACTTCACTTTCAACAGCATAGTCTACAAACAAACTGTGGGATCTCCACTATCAGGATTCATAGCAGAAGCGGTAATGCAAAGGCTAGAACAAACAGCCCTACCAATCATCAAACCAAAAATCTGGGTTCGCTACATAGATGACACCGTTGTCATCACGAAATGAAACAAGATAGAAGAGACATTTAACATCATTAACACCCTCACAGGCATAAAGTTCACCAAGGAGGAAGAAACTGACAACAAACTCACATTTCTGGACGTCACAGTAGAAAGAAAGGACAAGGGAGAATTACAAACCTGCGTATACAGAAAACAGACGAACACTGACCAAATACTCAACTACACCAGCAACCATCCCAACACACACAAACAAAGCTGTATCAGAACACTATTCCAACAAGCCACTACACACTGAATCACAGACGAACTTCGAAAAGCAGAGGAGAACCACCTATAGACGTATTCAAGAAGAACGGATACTCAAAAAATACAGTGCGCAGATTCCTCAAGAACAAACCACGACAAGCAGACAAAACACAACCAGAAACCCTAACCACCTTACCATATATCAAAGAAGTTTCAGAAATGACAGCCAGACTACTGAGACCCCTTGGAATCCTAATAGCACACAAACCCACCAACACTCTCAAACAAAAACTAACAAACTTTAAAGACCCAGTACAACCCATGGACAAAACCAATGACATCTACAAAATTCCATGCAAGGACTGCCACAAACACTACGTAGGAAAAACAGGAAGAAAGTTAGCCACCAGGATACATGAACACCAGCTAGCCACAAAAAGATACGACCCTCTCTCCCTCGTAGCCCTACACACAGATGAAAAAAAAACACCATTTCGACTGAGACAACACATCTATCCTGGGACAGGATAAGCAAAGACATACCAGAGAATTCCTAGAGGCCTGGCACTCCAACCACAACACCATAAACAAACACATAGATCTAGATGCCATCTATCAACCCCTCAGAGAACAAACAGGAAATGACATCACCACAAACCCCAGGAACCCCATCCAGGAGAAAGATATAAATAAAAAGCAGGAGATAACAGCTTCGCTTCACTTGGAAATTGCCACTGATGATGTTACCTAGCCAGGTAATGAAACATCTGGATATCAAACCTACAGCTCAGTGAGCAAACCTACACCCTAAACCTCAACCTGAGCTACAAACCTTCACAAACCCAGGATGAACTCAGATCCAGATTCACTGTGAGTACACACCCATACCCCAACCAACGTCAGCTGAGACTCAGACTCATTGTGAATACAGCTCCGATATCCCACCCAGGATCAGCTCAGACCCAGATTCACTGTGAATATAGCCCCCATATCACACCCAGTGTCAGCTCAGACCAACACTCACTGTGAACACATTGCCCCCTTACCCCACCGAGGGTCAACTCAGACCCAGATGCACTGTGAATACAGTCTCCATACACCACCCAGGGTCAGCTCAGACCCTGACTCAATGAGGACACAGCCACCATACCCAACCCAGGGTCAGCTGAGACCCAGGTTCACTGTGAACACAGCCCCCATATCCCTACCAACGTCAGCTCAGACACAGAGTCACTGTGAATACAGCCCCTCTCTCCAACCCAGGATCAGCTCAGAAACAGATTTACTGTGAATACATCACACATATGCCACACAGGGTTAGCTCTAACCCAGATTCCCCGCAAATACAGCCCCCATTCCCCACCCAGGGTCAGCTCAGATACAGACTCACTGCAAATACAGCCTCTTTACCCCACCAGGTATAGGTCAGACCCAGATTCACTTTGAATACAGTCCTCATACCACACACAGGGTTAGCTCAGACCCAGATTCACTGTGAATACAGCCCCCATACTGCACCCAGTGTCAGCTCAGACTTGGATCCAGTGTGAATACATCCACCATGCCCCACCCAGGGTTATCTCAGAAACAGATTCACTGTGAATACAGCCCCCACACCCCAACCAGGTTCAGCCCAGATCCAGATTCACAGAGAAGGCAGTCCCCGTACCCCATCCAGTGTTAGCTCAGACCCAGATTCACTGTGAATACACCCCCCAAAATACGCCACACACTTAACTCAGACACATTTCACAATGAATGCAGCCCACATACTCCTCCCAGGGTCAGTTCAGACACAGATTCTCTCTGAATACAACCCCATACCCCACAAAGAGTAAGCTCAGACCTAGATTCATTGTTAATACACCCGCCTCTCCCACCCAGGATCAGCTCAGAACCTGATTCACTGTGAATACAACCCCATACCGCACCCAGGGTCAGCTTAGACCCAGATTCACTGTGAATACAGCCCACATATTCCACCCAGCGTCAGCTCAGACACAAATTCTCTCTGAATACAGCCCCAAAACCTCACCCAGGGTCAACTCAAATCTAGATTCACTGTGAATTTAACACTCCCTTATCCCACCAAAAGTCAGCTCAGACCCAGATTCACAGTTAATATAGCCCCATTCCCACCTAGGGTCGGCTCAGACTCACTTTCACTGTGAATGCCCAGATTCCCCACCCACGGTCAGTCCAGACCCAGATTCACTGTGAATGCATCTCCTTTATCACACCCAGGGTCAGCTCAGACGCAGATTCACTGTGATTATTTCCCCATTCACCACACAGGATTTGTTCAGACCAAGATTCATTGTGAATGCATCCGCCAGTTCCCACCCAGGGTCAGCTCAGACTCAGATTCACTGTGAATACAGCACCCAGACCCCACCCAAGGTCAGCCTAGACCTAGATTCTCAGTGAATGCATTCCCCATACGCTACCTCGTGTCGACTTAGCCCCAGATTCGCTGGGAGTACAGCTCCCTTACCCCGCCTAGGGTTAGCTGAGACCCAGATTCACTGTGAATACAGCCCCTATACACCACTCAGGGTCAGCTCAGACACAGATTCCCTGTGAATACATACCCCATACCACACCTGAGGTTAGCTCAGACCCAGATTCATTGTGAATACAGCCCCTGTACACCACTCGGGGTCAGCTCAGACACAGATTCCCTGTGAATACAAATCCCATACCACTCCCAGGGTTAGCTCAGACCCAGATTCACTGTGAATACAGCCTCTGTGCACCACCCAGGATCAGCTCAGATTCACTGTGAATACAGCCCACATACCCACTCAGGGTTAGGTCAAACCCAGATTCACTGTGAATACAGCTCACATACCCCATCCAGGTCAGTTCAGATCTAGATTCACTGTGAATAAGCACCCAAAAACAACCCACGCATGGTCAGGTCAGATCCAGATTCACTGATAATACAGCCCCCTTATCCCAACAATGGTCAACGCAGACCCAGATTCACTGTTTATGCAGCCCCATAACTCACCAGGGTTAGCTCAGACCTACATTCACTTTGAATACAGCCCCCAAGACCCCACCATGAGTCAGCTCAGATCCACATTCACTGTGAATACAGCCCACATTCCCAATCCATGGTTGGTTCAGACCCAGATCCAATGTGAATGCATCCCCCAGTACCCACCCAGGGTCAGCTCAGACTCAGATTCACTCTGAATACAGCACCCAGACCCCACCCAAGGTCAGCCCAGACCTAGATTCTAAATGAATGCATCCCCCATACCCTACATAGTGTCAGCTTAGCCCCAGATTCACTGGGAGTCCAGCTCCCGTACCCCACCCAGGGTTAGCCGAGACCCAGATTCACTGTAAATACAGTCCATCTACACCATTCAGGGTTAGGTCAGACCAAGACATCAGTGTGAATACAGCCCCCATACACCATGCAGGGTCAGCTCAGACTCAGATTCACTGTGAACATACACCATTCAGGGTTAGGTGAGACCCAGATTCACTGTGAATACAGTCCCCATACTCCACGCAGGGTCAGCTCAGACCAAGACTCAGTGTGAATACAGCCCAGCCTCCATACCCCACCAGAATCAGCTCACACCCAAATTCACTTTGAATACAACCCCATACCCCACCCACAGTCAGCTCAGACTCAGATTCACTGTGAACACACCCCTCCCCCCCCCCCCCTCCATAAGCAGCCCAAGGTTATCTCAGACCCAGATTCACTGTGAAGTAGACCTCTCTACCCAATCCAGGTCAGCTCAGACCCAAATTAACCATGAATTCAGCCCCCAAAAACCCCACCAAAAGTTGGTTTAGATCCAGAGACACTGTGAGTACAACCCCAGACTCCACCCAAGGTCAGCTCAGTCCCAGATTCACTGTAAATACTGCCCCATACTCCATCTAGTGTCAGCTCTGACACAGATTCCCTGTGAATACAACCGTCATACCCCACCCAGGGCTAGCACAGACTCAGATTCACTGTGAATGCACCCACGCGCCCCCCCCCCGCGCCAAATACCTCATGCCAGGTCAGCTCAGACCCATTTCACTATGAATACAGCCCACATACTCCACCAGCTTAGCCCATACACAAATTCTCTCTGAATACAGCCCCAATACCCCACCCAGGGTCAGCTCAGGCCAAGATTCATTGAGAATTTACCCCTCCCCATCCCACTAAATGTCAGCTCAGACCCAGATTTATTGTGAATACGGCCCCCATGCCACACCAGGATCAGCTCAGACCCAGATTCACTGTGCACAGCTCACATTCCCAACCGATGGTCAGCCCAGACTAGATTCACAGTGATTGCAGCCACATACCCCACCCAGGGTTAGCTTAGACACAGGTTCACTGGGATTACTGCCCCCATACCGCACCCAGGGTCAGCTCTGACCCAGATTCATTGTGATTACATCCCCCACAACCCACTGATGGTTAGCTCAGGCTCAGACTCACTGTGAATACATCCCCCATACCCCATCCAGGGTCAGCTCAGACTCAGACTCATTGTGAACACAGACCCCATATCCCACACAGCGTTAACTCAAACTCTGTTGAATTTGAACAATGTAGGATCCATTGATATTAGTGTTGGATTCAGGTGAGATTTTTGTCGATGCCTATCTTGCGATTGAAATTATCCCATTGTATCTTGTTTGTTCTTCTCAAGCATCATTGTGACATATTCACCAAATATCCTATTATGCTGCTGCAGTCAAGAAGAGTAATATTGTGTATTCCTCCAGACAGTTGAGATTACTCTCAGCTTGATGGAAAACATGAAGCTTACTGGAAAGTCCTTTCTGCCACTGTCCAAGATCTTAGTGAGGTAACATCTGTATTGTGTTATACAAGTTTACTCTCTTTACATAAGAACAAATAATAATGTGCTACAAGTAACTCAGAGACAGGTACTCAATGCAATGAAGGCATTAACTTCTGAGCAAAGGATGAGGCAGACTGACCCAGTATTCATTGGAGTTCACAAGAATGAAAGGTGATTTTATTTTCACAACACTGGGCCTATGCATTTGCAGTTCAAGAGCAGTTTTTCTCTTGAAACCCACCGTGAACCAGACAAGGCCCAGGTTCAAGTCTCTGTGACATCCTTTATGTTCTCTAATCTTTCCACCTCTGTAAATCAACTAATTTCTACAAACATTCTTACTTCTGTAACATCCTACGGATGGTATAAAACTGGCCATCTCAACAATCCCTTCCTGTTCAGGAAAAAGATTACAGAAATATGGGAGTACAAGTTTTTGAAGAAGTCAGTGGTAACTAGGGACACTTAGGGTGAAAGTGGTTGAGATTGAGAACTTGTAGAAATTAAATGATTGCAACAACAGGAGGCCATGCAATAGCTAAATGCTGTTATATAGCAATAGAAATAGTCTATTCAGTTTTGTCAAATCTGTAACACGCGAACTGTGAGAGGATGTAAAGTAACGAGAGACAGTTACACTGGAATAAAGGGAGGCCATTCAGACCATTGAGCCTGTTGCACAGGAATGGGAGAAGGAGATGATTTACGGGAAAGGAAGAAGTAATTCAGCCCACATGTCTGTTGTATGGGAACAGGAGAAGACCAACCACTCCCTCAATCACATTCATGAATGCTACTGCAGTCCATTCAGCAACTTGAGCCTGTTATGGAGGAATATGAGGAGACTCTTCAGCCCATTAACTGGTACACAGCACCAGAAGGATTACATAAGTCCTCAAACCTCGTGCACATCAACTGGGGATCAGCCAGTAGATTCTGAGCAACTTGTTCAGGAACAGCAGCAAGACGTCCAGGCCATTGAAACAATAATGTAATAACATCAGGAGGACATTCAGCCCATCGAATTGGTAAACTAGGAATAGAATGAGTCTATTCATCCATTCATGCTCCATACACAGTGATGGTGGCTCAGTGGTTAACACTACAGCTTCTCAGCACCCAGGACCCAGGTTTGATTCCAGCCTTGGGTGACTGTTTAGAGTTTGCACATTCTCCCTGTGCCTACCACAATTCAAAATGTGCAGGTCAGGTGGATTGGCCATGTTAAATTGCCCATAATGTTAGGTGCATTAGTTAGAGGGAGTTGGGTCTAGGTGGGTTGCTCTTCAAAGGGTTGGTGTGGACTTGTTGGGCGAAAGGGCCTGTTTCCACACTGTTGGGAATCTAATCTAAATATATAGAGTCGTAGAGATGTACAGCATGGAAACAGACTCTTCAGTCCAACCCGTCCATGCCGACCAGATATCCCAACCCAATCTAGTCCCACCTGCCAGCACCCGGGCCATATCCCTTCAAACCCTTCATTTTCATGTACCCATCCAAATGCCTCTTAAATGTCGCAATTGTACCAGCCTCCACCACTTCCTCTGCCAGCTCATTCCATACTCATACCACCCTCTGCATGAAAACGTTGCCCCTTAGGTCTCTTTTATATCTTTCCCCTCTCACCCTAAACCCATGCCCTCTAGTTCTGGACTCCCCTACCCCAGGGAAAAGACTTTGCCTATTTACCCTACCCATGCCCTGCATAATTTTGTAAATCTCTACAAGGTCATCCCTCAGCCTCTGACGCTCCAGGGAAAACAGCCCCAACTTGTTAACCTCTCCCTACAGTTCAAATCCTCCAACCCTGGCAACAGTCTTGTAAATTTTTTCTGTATTTTTTCAAGTTTCACAACATCTTTCTGATAGGAAGGAGACCGGAATTGCACGCAATATTCCAACAGTAGCCTAATCAATGTCCTGCACAGCCGCAACATGACCTCCCAACTCCTGTACTCAATACTCTGACTAACAAAGGAAAGCATACCAAGCGACTTCTTCACTATCCTATCCACCTGTGATTCCACTTTCAAGGAGCTATGAACCTGCACTCCGAGATGTCTTTGTTCAGCAACACTCCCTAGGACCTTACCATTAAGTATATAAGTCCTGCTTTCCCAAAATGCAGCACCTCACATTTATGAAATGTAACATGAATAAATATGAGTTTGCTCATTTGTTCAGAGAAATAGAAACACACTTTAATATCTAAATGAACAGAAACTTGAGAGTGCTTAAGTGCAGAGCATATGGATGCCCTCATGCAAATTGCAGAAAACTCACATACAGGTACAGCAGGTAATGAGAAAGGTGAGTGCAATTTCAGAGTTTATTTCGAAAGGAATAGTGCGGAGAAGTGGGGAAGTGTGGCTGCAACGTTGCAAGGCGTTAGTGAGACCATAACTGGAGTACTGTGTACAGTTTTGGTGTCCTGAATGAGGAAGGATGGAGTTGCATTGAGGCAGTTCAGAAGAGGTTCACAACAATGATTCCAGAGATCAGAAGCTTGTTGTATGGAGAGAGTTTGAGTAGTTCAGGCTTATACTTTCTGCAGTTTAGAAAAAAATGAGAGGAGTTCTCATCAAGATATGAAAGATCCCAAACGTGATTGACAATGCATTGTGGAGTAGATATTTCTTCAGGTGGGGCAATGTAGTTTCAGTAGAACACAGAGCAGATTTAAAACGGCATGAAAGGAATTTACCTCTCTCGAAAGAGTATGAATCTGTGTAATTCTCTAACCCAGCGTGCAGTGGGCCATGATTGTATTAAATGGTAAAGCGGGCAGAAGGGCCTGAATTGCCAACTGATGTTCCTCATTTCATTCAGCCTTTCAGAAGCGCTACAGAGGGATGAAGGAGGGCTGGTGATCAAACAGGAAGCAGATACTCAGGATAAATCAGGCTTGACAGTTTAACAGAATGTAACCAATGGACTTACACAGTGACCTGTGCTGGGTCCTCAACTATTTGCAATTAATGTCAATGATCTGGAGGAGTGGAGCAAATGCTTTGTCACTACATTTGCTGATTATACGAAGATAAGGAGGAAGTTAAATAATTGAGAGAAGGTGGAGAGTCTGCAAGTGGATATAGTCAGGTAAAGTCAAAGGATAATAATTTGGAAGATGGAAAATAGCATGAAATATATACTCCAACCTCTCACCCTCACAACGAGCAGCCCTCCAATCCCAACCTCACCATCAAGCCAGCAGATAAAGGGGGCACAGTGGTAGTCTGGCGCACTGACCTCTACTCCACTGAAGCCAAACACCAACTCGAGGACACCTCTTCCTACCACCTCCTCGACCAAGACCCCACCCCCCCATCACCAAATCATCATCTCCCAGACCATACAGAACCTCATCACCTCAGGAGATCTCCCACCCACAGCTTCCAACCTCATAGTCTGAGAATCTCACACTAGCTGGTTCTACCTCCTTCCCAAGATCCACAAGCCTGAGCACCCTGGCCGACCCATTGTCTCAACATGCTCCTGCCCCACTGAACTCATCTCTAGCTACCTCGACACTGTCCCATCTCGTCTAGTCCAGGAACTCCCCACGTTCTTTCGAGACACCACGCACACCCTCCACCTCCTCCAAGACTTCCGTTTCCCCGGCCCCAACGCCTCATCTTCACCATGGATATCCAATCCCTCTACACCTCCATCCGCCATGACCAGGGCCTCCAAGCCCTCCATTTTTTCTTCTCCAGACGTCCCCAACGGTACCCTTCCACCGACACTCTCATTTGTTTGACCGAACTGGTGCTCACCCTTAACAATTTCTCCTTCGAATCCTCCCACTTTCTCCAGACCAAAGGGGTAGCCATGAGCACACCTATGGGCTCCAGCTATGCCTGTCTCTTTGTTGGCTAGGTAGAACAGTTAATCTTCCGTAATTACACCGGCACCACTCCCCACCTCTTCCACCGCTACATTGATGACTGCATTGGCGCCACCTCGTGCACCCGCGAGGAGGTTGAGCAATTCATCAACTTCACCAACACATTCCACACTGACCTTAAATTTACCTGGACCATCTCTGACACCTCCCTCCCTTTTCTGGACCTCTCCATCTCCATTAATGACGACCGACTTGACACTGACATTCTTTACAAACCCACCGACTTCCACAGCTACCTGGATTACACCTCTTCAAACCCTACCTCTTGCAAAAATGCCATTGTATATTCCCAAATCCTCTGCCTCCACCGTATCTGCTCCCAGGAGGACCAGTTCCACCACAGAACACACCAGATGGCCTCCTTCTTTAGAGACCGCAATTTCCTTTCCCACATGGTTAAAGATGCCCTCCAACGCATCTCGTCCACATCCCGCCCCTCCGCCCTCAGACCCCGCTCCTCCAAGGATAGAAGCCCTGGTGTTCATCTTCCACCCTACCAACCTTGGCATAAACCAAATCATCCGCCAACATTTCCGCCACCTCCAAAAAGACCCCACTACCAGGGATATAGTTCCCTCCCCACCCCTTTTCGCCTTCTGCAAAGACCATTCCCTCCATGACTACCTGGTCAGGTCCACGCCCCCCTACAACCCACCCTCCTATTCTGGCACTTTCCCCTGCCACCGCAGGAACTGCAAAACCTGCACCCACACCTCCTCCCTCACCTCCATCCAGGGCCCTAAAGGAAACTTCTACATCCATCAAAGTTTTACCTGCACATCCACTAATATCATTTATTGTATCCATTGCTCCCGATGCGGTCTCCTCTACATTGGGGAGACTGGACGCCTCCTAGCAGAGCACTTTAGGGGACATCTCCGGGACACCCGCACCAATCAACCACACTGCCCTGTGGCCCAACATTTCAACTCACCCTCCCACTCTGCCGAGGACATGGAGGTTCTGGGCCTCCTTCACCGCTGCTCCCTCACCACCTGACGCCTGGAGGAAGAACGCCTCATCTTCTGCCTTGGAACACTTCAACCCCAGGGCATCAATGTGGAGTCAATAGTTTCCTCATTTCTCCTTCCCCCACCTCACCCTAGTTCCAAACTTCCAGCTCAGCACTGTCCTCATGACTTATCATACCTGCCTATCTTCTTTTCCACCTATCCACTCCACCCTTCCCCCACCCCTGACCTTCCACCTTCATCCCCTTCCCCACTCACCTATTGTTCTCTATGCTACTTTCTCCCCACCCCACCCTCCTCTCACTTATCTCTCCACCCTTCAGGCTCTCTGCCTTTATTCTTGATGAAGGACTTTTGCCCGAAACTTTGATTTTATTGCCCCTTGGATGCTGCCTGAACTACTGTGCTCTTCCAGCACCACTAATCCTGAAATATAACTTGTCTATTATTTTCAGGAAGAATGGAAAGCAATATGTTCCTCAAATGGGGACAGATTACAGGACTAAGTGGTACAGTGTGTACTGGAGGGTACACTTTGAACCATTCAGACATTGGAAGTGTTGCAACATCTCCCTGATTGTCTGCTCCCTGTTGTTCACAGTGGCTCTATTGCTGTCAGGACACACAGAATGTTTTGAAGTGGGTTTGTTGTGGTTCAAGGCAACCTAAAAACCAAGGCTAGGGAAAGGCACAGAGGTACAGAAAGATTCACGTTAAGTTGCAAACAAACAATTAACTGAGGACGTGTTGTGGAAACACTGGGGACATAAAGACCATGAAGTGAGACTTAGATTAGATTAGACTTAGATTAGACTTACAGTGTGGAAACAGGCCCTTCGGCCCAACAAGTCCACACCGACCCGCCAAAGCGAAACCCACCCATACCCCTACATTACCCCTTACCTAACACTACGGGCAATTTAGCATGGCCAATTCACCTGACCCGCACATCTTTGGACTGTGGGAGGAAACCGGAGCACCCGGAGGAAACCCACGCAGACACGGGGAGAACGTGCAAACTTACTGGAGGACTGTCATATTAAAGGGCCCAAATCACAAGAACATTGAAATGCACCATTTCAACCAGATCAGTTGAAATGGTGCAGTACATCAAATTCTGAATCTGCTGCAGAGAACCAGCCCAGATACTAAAATCTGAGACAGGATGACAGCCCATCATGGACAGCGTTGCAGACTATGCTTGTGCGCTGCTCAGGAAACTGGACAATCTGCCTGCATGGGGAGCTTTGCAAACCTTGGCAGTATATTGCTACTATACTTGAGTAAATGGAATTTTGGTGTGAGGTTGGAGACGCACCGTGGAGTATTGACTTAGAGTTTCTTACGCCAGTCTGAAATTGGAAGCGTCAGATCATTGGCATACAAGACTGTATTTCACAGTTCAAGGTTGAAGTAGCAGATGGAATGAGCCTATGAAGCATATTCTAGATATGTTAATTCATAAAAGTAGAAATGGTCAGGGTATGGCCAAGGGATCACTATAGTTGTGACTCATCTGCTTCAGCTTCAGACATTGGCCAGGGAAGAGACTGGAGTTTGTAACCAGGATAGAAGGCAGTAACCTTCATGCTCTCAATGTTTAAATAAGAAGGGCAGTGATACAATTAAACTGAGTTACCCAACTGAAACTGAGTAGGTCAACATAGAGACCTAGACAGGACACTCTCAGAATCAGAGACTGAATGAACAAGTTGAATGATACAGTTCATAGTGGTTTGTGGACTGAATATCTGGATTCAGACTCTTAGAAGGAACTATAACAGTGGCATACAGTGCAGAGTGCATGAAAAGAACAGTATTACAGTCATATATGTTTACAGAAATAAATGAATAGTAAGACTTACCAGGGATACCAATGATAGCCAGGATAGGATAATAAAAATATTGAATAATCGTAAGAGCATATTCGATTCGCCGTAATAATGGCATTCTATCATAATATGTAGAAAGGTACCAAACATGTCCAGATAAACTCCGATCCATTGTTATAACACTGCACTCTATTGTTTCTAGATTCTTATCCATTATTGGAACGTTCCAGGCTCACATTTTCAGATTCTGATCTCTCCTCCCCCTCACACCCTGGAGCTGCTCAGTACATACTATAGATAACACATTGCTAGGGCCCATTTATCATTCAAAGTTGCAAAACCTCCAGTAGGTTAATTAGAATCCATAGAGACTGACGTTAATTACAGTTACCGAACTAAACAGATTCAATTAACCCCTTCCTTACCTCACTTTCATATCACAATAAAAGGGAACATTTACTCAGTCCAAATGGAATGAATAATAATGCTGAGGCATAGACCATAAATCTTCTAACCATTCTTCCTTATATGAGGGAGTAGTGCCAGAACACTGCAGGGTTGTATATGTCCCACCTGTTTATAAAAGGAAACAGAGATAAAGCGACAGACCAGCTACGGAAAATGGCGGCTGGGGAAATTTCTAGAGACCACAAATCAGGATAACGATATTTATTGCTCATAGGATAATGGAGCTCCTATTTTTAATCCTGTAGTCAAATGCGTTCAGAACTTTGAGATATCTTTCAAAGAATTGAAGCTGCTGCTCAGGAACAGGGGCAGCAATCCAGTCCCCATGTAACTGCTGCAAAAGGATAGGAGTTGACCATTCAGCTCACTCTAGCCTACTACCATTTGAAGAGGTGTAAAGCTGGAATGTTGGTACATTTTGTAAAGGGGTTGACCCGTTAATGTAGCTGCATGAGGTCTCACTGAGAGGACACCTGCAATACATAGCCTTGTTTGAGTTTCTGTAATTGAAAAGGGATGGATCTCCGTAAAGTACCATTTAAGAAGGGCTCGTGGGATCCAGAGTTTTCTGTGTCATTTAATGCCTCAAGCTTGTTACAAAGGGACAGGAGGAAGCCATTCAACCTTTACAGTTTGTTAAAATTAGACTGTCCTTTATTAGAAAATCCTTTATTGTCACATGTACTCCAAATACACCAGTACAGGAGTACAATGAAAAGGTTACAATGTCATTCCTGCATGGCACCACCTGAGATATAAAGTACCTAGGCACAACTGTTGCATCGAAAAGAGGACCACAAAAAAGGAGAGGAGTTGCATTCATTTACAGTGATTCATCATATAAGTTAGAAATAAGACTGTTAAAAAGATAGACATTGCAGTCAGATAAGCAAATTCTGAGTAAACATTTAATTGCAGTCGCTCAGCGCAGGGGGTCCCACATGTGGACTGATCACCAGCACCAGATTCCAGTCCAACAACTGTCCCACTCTGCTCAGAACCTCGTGTCTGCGCTGCAATACCTCTCAACTGCTCGAACATGGGTTTTCTCTGGGACTCACTTCCCCACGCTGGGCTCCATTCTGGGATTTGCCTTTGGGCCTCACCAGCTCCTCACCTTCCCCTCTAGGTGAGTCCAAGTCAGAAGTCATAAGAAACACGGAAAAGGAGGAAACAGAGAGAGAGAAAGGAAAGGAAAAAAAGAAAAAAGATGGAGTGGAGCAGAGGAGCTCCAGCAGGAGCATCAGCCACTATCTTGTGAGAGAGGAAAAGCAAGAGGCTATTCAGCTTCTTGACCATGTTGAAGAGTAAACAGAGGAGGCAAATCTGCCTCTCAAACCTGTTATGTGGGCTGTTAACACTATCTGATAGGATCAATGTTCAGGGATGAAAGGGGAGGGCAGAGATTAGCGATCTAAAAATTGAATAACACCACAACAGAACTGATTCAATCCTGCATACAACAATCTACTTCACTGTACTGGCCTATGTATCCTTCGTGTACAAATGGTGAAAACTCTTTAATATCCAGTTCACAGTCTTGTTCAGGATGCAGCACCAACTCGATTGTAACGGGTACATTTGAACTATTTAATTGTGCTTCCATTTAGTATTTTAAAAATGTGTTGCTGGAAAAGCGCAGCAGGTCAGGCAGCATTAAAGGACCAGGAGAATCGACGTTTCGAGCATAAGCCCTTCTTCAGGAATGAGGCTGTCGGGTTTGCAGGAGGTTACAGAGAGAGGACGGCTGGAGGGTTTGCAGTAGCTTACAGAAATAGGGAGGCTGGATGGTTTGCAGGAGGTTTCAGAGATTGGAAGGCTGCAGGGTTCATAGTAGTTTATAGAGATAGGAAGGCTGTAGTGATTGCAGGAGGTTACAGAGATAGGAAGGCTGGAGGGTGTGCAGTAGGTTACAGAGATAGGAATTCTGGAGGGTTTGCAGTTGGTTTAAAAATAGGCAGGCTGGAGGGTTTGCAGGCAGTTACATAGAGAGGAAGGGTGGAGTGTTTGCAGTAGGTTACAGAGAGAGGACTGCTGGAAGGTTTGCAGTAGCTTACAGAAATAGGGAGGCTGGATGGTTTGCAGTAGGTTATAGAGAGAGGAAGGCTGAAGGGTTTGCAGCACGTTACAGAGATGGGAAGGATGGAGGGCTTGCTGTAGATTACAGATATAGGATAGCTGTACGGTTCGCAGTTGGTTACAGATATAGGAAGGCTGGAGGGTATGCAGTCGGTTACAGAGATAGGAAGGCCGGAGGGTTTGCAGTGGGCTACAGAGATAGGAAGGCTGAAGGGTTTGCAGTAGGTTTAAAAATAGGAAGGCTGGAGGGTTTGCAGGTAGAGAGGAAAGATGGAGGGTTTGCAGTAGGTTACAGAGAGAGGACGACTGGATGGTTTGCGGTAGGTTACAGAGATAGGAAGGATGGAGGGTTTGCAGCACGTTACAGAGATGGGAAGGATGGAGGGCTTGCAGTAGATTACAGAGATAGGATAGCTGTACGGTTTGCAGTTGGTTACAGAGATAGGAAGGCTGGAGGGTTTGCAGTTGGTTACAGAGATAGGAAGGCTGGAGGGTTTGCAGTCGGTTACAGAGATAGGAAGGCTGGAGGGCTTGCAGAAGTTTACAGAGAATGGAAGGCTGTAGGGTTTGCAGTAGGTTACAGAGATAGGAAGGCTGGAGGGAATGCAGTAGGTTACAGAGATAGGAAGGCTGTAGGGTTTGCAGTAGGTTACAGAGATAGGAAGGCTGTAGGGTTTGCAGTCGTTTACAGAGAGTGGAAGGCTGAATGGTTTGCAGTAGGGGTTGCAGAGATAGGAATTCTAGAGGGTTTGCAATAGGTTTAAAAATAGGAGGGCTGGAGGGTTTGCAGTAGGTTATAGAGATAGGAAGGCTGTAGTGCTTGCAGTGGGTTACAGAGAGTGGAAGCCTGGAGGGTTTGCAGTGGGTAACAGATATAGGAAGGCTGGAGGGTTTTCAGTAGGTTTCAGAGATCGGAAAGCTGGAGGGTTTACAGTAGGTTTCCGAGATAGGAAGGCTGTAGGGTTTGCTGTAGCTTCCAGATATAGGGAGGCTGGATGGTTTGCAGTAGCTAACAGAGATGGGAAGGCTGGAGGGTTTGCAGAAGGTTTCATGTAGGAAGGCTGTGGGGTTTACAGTAGTTTACAGAGAGTAGAAGGCTGGAGGGTTTGCTGTGGGTTACAGAGATAGGAAAGCTGTAGTGTTTGCAGGGGTTAGAGAGAGTGGAAGGCTGGAAGGTTTGCAGTGGGTAACAGATAAAGGAAGGCTGGAGGGTTTTCTGTAGGTTACAGAGATAGGAAAGCTGGAGGGTTTACAGTAGGTTTCAGAGATAGGAAGGCTGTAGGGTTTGCAGTAGCTTCCAGATATACGTAGGCTGGATGGTTTGCAGTAGCTAACAGAGATGGGAAGGCTGGAGGGTTTGCAGGAGGTTAGAGAGTGTGGAAGGTTGGAGGGGTTGCAGTGGGTTACAGAGTGTGGAAGGTTGGAGGGTTTGCAGTAGGTTCCAGAGATAGGAAGGCAGGAGGGTTTGCCTACGTTACAGAGATAGGAAGGCTGGACGTTTTGCAGTGGGTTACAGAGATAGGAAGGCTGGAGCGTTTGCAAAAGATTACCAAGATAAGAAGGCTGGAGGGTTTGTAATAGGTTACAGTGATAGGAAGGCTGGAGGGTTTGCAGACCGTTACCGAGATAGGAAGACCGTAGTGTTTGCAGTGGGTTACAGAGAATGGAAGGCTGAAGGGTTTCCAGTGGGTTAAAGAGATAGGAAGGCTGGTGGGTTTGCAGAAGGTTACAGAGTTAGGAAGCCTGGAGCGTTTGCAAATGATTACCGAGATAAGAAGGCTGGAGGGTTTGTAATAGGTTACAGAGATAAGAAGGCTGTAATGTTTGCAGTGGGTTACAGGGATAGGACGACTGGAGGGTTTGCCGGAGATTACAGAGATAGGAAGGCTGGAGGATTTGCAGACTGTTACCGAGGTAGGAAGGCTGTAGGGTTTGCAGTGGGTTACAGAGATAGGAAGTCTGGAGCGTTTGAAAAAGATTACCAAGATAAGAAGGCTGGAGGGTTTGTAATAGGTTACAGAGATAAGAAGGCTGTAGGGTTTGCAGTGGGTTACAGGGATAGGACGGCTGGTGGGTTTGCAGAAGGTTACAAAAAGTGGAAGGCTGGAGTGTTTGCAGTAGGTTACATCGTTAGAAATGCTAGAGGGTTTTCAGTAGGTTACAGAGATAGGGAGGCTGTAGGGTTTGCAGTAGCTTACAGATATCGGGAGGCTGGATGGTTTGCAGTAGCTAACAGAGATAGGAAGGCTGGAGGGTTTGCAATAGGTAACAGAGATACAGATAGGAAGACTGTAGGGTTGGCAGTAGGTTACACACAGAGGAAAGCTGTAGGGTTTGCAGTGGGTTATACAGATAGGACGGCTGGAGAGTTTGCATTAGGTTACAGAGATAGGAAGGCTGGAATGTCTGCAATAGGTTGCAGAGATACAAAGGCTGTAGGGTTTGCAGTGTGTTACAGAGATAGGAAGGCTGGAGTCTTTGCAATAGGTTACAGAGATAGGAAGGCTGTGGGGTTTGCAGCAGTTTACCGAGAGTGGAAGACTGGAGGGTTTGCAGTGGGTTACAGAGATAGGAAGGCTAGAGGGTTTGCAGTAGGTTTCAGAGATAGGAAGGCTAGAGGGTTTGCAGTGGGTTACAGAGATAGGAAGGCTGGAGGGTTTGCAGTAGATTACAGAGATTAAAAGGCTGGAGGTTTTGCAGTAGTTCACAGTGAGTGGAAGGCTGGAGGGTTAGCAGTGGGTTCCAGAGATAGGAATGCTTCAGGGTGTGCAGATGTTTACAGATATAGGAAGGCTATAGGGTTTGCAGTAGTTTACAGAGATAGGAATGCTGTAGGGTTTGCAGTAGGTTTCCTAGACAGGAAGGCTGGAGGGTTTTAGTAGGTTACAGAGATAGGAAGACTCTAGGTTTTGCATAGGTTCCAGAGATAGGAAGGCTGGAGGGTTCGCAGTAGGTTACAGAGACTGGAAGGCTGGACGTTTTGCAGGAAATTTCAGAGAATGGAAGGCTGTCGGGATAGTAGTAGGTTATAGAGATAGGAAGGGTGTAGTGATTGTGGTAGGTTACAGAGATAGGAAGGCTGTGGAGGTTTTGCTGGAGTTGGGACAGTTTTCCCCACCTCTCTCTTGCCTCCTGAACACCTTTGAGGATGAAGAACCTCTTGATGTTCCCTTTTACTCTTTCCCACCAGTCTGCTGGAGACTCAAAGAGGGGCTTCGCGGTTCTCCAACCTGTGTAATCCCTCTTGAGCTCCTCGATGTTTCCTGGGGATAACACTCCGAAGAGCTGTCCGTGTCTTCCCCATGCAGCTGCCTTTTCTCTTTTTTCTGGGAGATTTGGCAGCCGGGTGGGTTTTCCTCCTGTTGTTTTGCACCAGGATCCATTCCTCTGACTCCTTCTTTCCCTTCTCCTCCTCCTCCACCCGTCCTGTCGGAGCTTTGCTCAGCAGCTGTCCCTCTCCAGTAGCTGGCGTCTGCTCTGCTCCGGCCTGTCCTTCTTTTTGCCTGCCCCCAGACACCGTTCCCTTGCTGGTTTGTGGCCCACCTCCCGGCCATCTGCGCGTAGGAGGCGGCCCCACGTCTTGGGCAGGCCTTGTACACGTGGCCCGCCTCTCCGCACAGATTGCAGTTTTTTGCCTCCTTGCATTCTTTGGTCGGGTGGCCCTCCTTCTTGCAGTTCCGACATATCGTGACCTTGCAGTCTGCCGCCATGTGGCCTGACGTCCCGCAGGCTTGGCACACTTTTAGCTGCCCTGCCTAAGTCAGGTACTCTCTGCTCCCTCCGATAGCAAAGCTGGAGGGTGGGTGGAGGATGTTCCCACTGGCATCATCCCTCAGGGTTACCTTGACCTGTCGTTTGCTGGTCCTGATCCTGAAAGGGTCAACCACGTCAGTGCTTTCTCCCTCAACCTGCACGTATCTTCTCAGGACCGTCAGGACATCAGTTGCTGGAACATAGGGGTTGTACATGTAGATCGTAACAACCCGACTCCTCTGTGCAGGAAGCACACACAGTGGGACCGCCGACAAGATGGAGAACAGTGGCTCCCCCTCCTTTTCCTTGAAGACCTTCAGGAGCTGCTCGCATTGCTTCACGCTCCTGAAGGTGACATCGAAGTGGCCTGCCCCAGGGAAATGATAAATGATTAGATAACTATCAGGCTGGGGGGGTGAATAGTTGTTAATTGGGACTGTTAGGGCTAACCATAGGTAATTTGTAATGACAGGCTGTGAGAACAATGCCTGGTTTGTGGATAGGGCCTTAGGGCATGGGATTGTTAACCTATGTTTAGCCACTAACTGTCTCCATTGTAAGCTGTTCCCCACCTACATCAATCCACGATTGGAGCTGCTGAGGACACATTCCTCTGGAATATCCTCCCTAACCCTCTCTGTCCTCCTTTAATTTGTATCTGAAAATAGTTCTGTTTAATCAACATTTCCATCACTCGTGGAGCACTTTAGGGAGATTAGTCAATGTGAACAGCTCCATGCAATGCAGGTATTTGTTGTTAATGTCTGACATTGGGAGCAACAGGAATGAACCCTCTCTCTCGTACCTGATGAACAGCAGCAAAAGCAGAGAATGGTCTGAGCAGTGATTGTTGTCAGTGCAGGCCAACAGGGGGCAGAGGGTGAGACTGGAGGACCAGGCAATGCCAGTTTGTCCTCCAACCAATCAGAGTGAATGAGGGTATCCTCAACACTGGAATTAAGGAAAGGCACATATAGCAGAGGTTTGAGAAACTGGAGGAGATGAGAGATAGGGAGCGTTCTGAGGCTGCAGAGGAATTATAGAGAGAAGGAAGAGTTGTGAGGCTGGATGAGGTGACAGTGATTGGGAGAGTTGTGAGGATGGATGAGGTGACAGTGATTGGGAGAGTTGTGAGGATGGAGGCATTCACAGAGATAGCGAGGAAACAGACCCTGTGGTCTAACCAATCCATGTTGGCCATAATTGCAAACTGAACTAATCGCACCTTCCTCTGCTTGGTTCACATTCATCCAAGTATTTCCTATTAATGTACTTATCCAAATGACTTTTAAATACTATAACTGTATTCACAGCTACCACTTCCTCTGGAAGTTCAGTCCACATGGATAAAAATTAAAACATCCCTAATGTCTTTTTTTTAAACCTTTCTCATCTCTTCTCAAAATGTATGCACCTGAGTCTTGAATTCCCTTCTCCCCCAGCCATTCACCTTATCTATACTCTTCATGAATTTATAAACCTCTAATAAGGTCATCCCTGAACTTCCTACGCTGAAGTGAAAAATGTCTCAGCCTCTCCTTATGACACAATCCTTCCATTCCCATCACCACCCTGGTAAATCTCTTCTGAATCTACTCCAATTTAATAATAGCCTTCCTATAACAGCACAACCAGAACTGGGCACAGTATTGCAGAAGAGGCCTCACGAACATCCTTTACAACCTCAACAAAGCAACTCCCTCTACTCAAAGGTCTGAACAATGAAGGTAAGTGTGCTAACCATCTTCTGTACCATCCCGCCTACATGTGACACAGACTTCAAAAGACTGAACCCTTCGGTCTCTTTGTTCCATATCACTACACTAGGACCTACTCCTGCCATTTGTTTTATCAAGATGTAATATTTTGCATTTATTCCAATCCAAAAATCCAATAAAGTCTTTGAGTATAAAGGCAGTAGGACTATACTTAAGAGGGAAATCAGGAGGGCAAAAAAGGGACAGGAGATAGCTTTGTCAAGTAGGGTTAAGGATAAGCCAAAGGGCTTTTATAATTATGTTCAGAACAAAAGGCTATCCAGACAGAGAATACAGTCAATCAAAGATCAGCAAGGCAGCCTATGCATGGAGCTGCAGAAGATGGGGGAGACACTAAACGAGTATTTTGCAATAGTGTTTACTGTAGAGAAGGACATGGGTGATACAGAATGTGGGGAAATAGATGGTGACATCTTGAAAAATGTCCATATTATAGAGGCGGATGTGCTGGATAAGTGGCTAACGAGCCAGTGCAGGGGAGAAGGATTCACATTTTTGGATCATTGTAATCTCCTCTGGGGTAGAGTTGACCTGCAATAAGGATGGATTGTCCCTGAATTGGAAGGTGTCTAATATCTAGGCAGGGAGACTTGCTAGTGATACTTGGGAAGCATTAAACCAGTGAGGGAGTCAGGGGTAAACCCAAATAGATAGTGAGAAAAGAGGTAAATCTGAGGCTGGTACAGTTCAGAAGTCAAGCAGTCAAGTGCAAGGCACAGAACGAGGTGGGACCGAGCAGTGACACTGCATTTACATCAATGGAAGAGGCTTGACAGGGAAGGCAGATGAGCTCAGGGTATGGTTTTGAAATGGGACTGGGATATCATGGGTATGACAGAAGTGTGGCTCAGGGATGGATAGGACTGGCACCCTAGTGTTCCAGGGTCTAGATGATATATGAAGGATAGAACGGGGGAAAAAACAGGAGGAAGAGTGGAGTTTTTGATTAGGGATAGCATTATGGTTGTGCTTCAGGAGGATATTCCTGGGAGTACGCCCAGTGAAGTTATTTGGGTGGAATGGAGATAAGAGAGGGATGATCACCTTATTGGGGTTGTCTGCATGGGTTTCGTCCAGGTGCTTTGGTTTCCTCCCATTTTCCAAAGATGTGCAGGTTGGGTGGATTATCCAGATTGAATTGCCCATATTGTTCAGGGATGTGCAGGTTCGGTGGATTATCCAGGCTGAATTGTCCATTGTGTTCAGGGATGTGCAGGTTGGGTGGATTATCCAGGCAGAATTGCCCATAATGTTCAGGGATGTATAGATTGAGTGGATTATCTAGGCTGAATTGTCCGTTGTGTTCAGGGGTGTGCAGGTTAGGTGGATTGGCCATGGGAAATGCAATGTTACAGGAGTAGGGTAGGAGACTCTGATGGTTAGTGTGGATGTGATGGGCCGATTGGATTATCTGATAATTCTACTAGTTTTAAACTGGCTTTAGAAAAGAACAGACCAGATGTAAAAGTTAATGTTCTAATTTGGACAAAGGCCAATTTTAATGGCACGAGGCAAGAACTTTCAAAATGTGTTTGCGGGTAAAGGGATGGCTGGAAAATGGGAACATAACATAAGGAAGAGAAGCAGGAGTAGGCCATCTGGCCCCTCCAGCCTGCTCTGCCATTCAAAAAGGTCAGGACTAATCTTTTCATGGCCTCAGCTACATCTTCCTGCTGTCTCACCATCACCCTTAATTCCTTTCCTGTTCACAAATCTACCTTAAAGACATTCAGGATGAAAGCCCAACTGCTTCACTCAGCAGGGAATTCCACAGATTCACAACCCTTTAGCTGAAGAAGTTCCTCCTGAATTCAGTCCTAAATCTGCTCCCCCTTATTTTGATGCTATGCCCTCTAATTTCACCCACCCCCAGTGGAAATAAACTCCCTGCTTCTATCTTGTCTATTCTTCTCATAATTTCATTTTTCCGTTCCAACCTCCCATTCTTCTAAATTCCAAACAGTGTATTGTCCCAGTCTACTCAATCTCTCCACATACCCCAACCCTCTCAACTCCTGACTCAAACTAGTGACCGTCCTCGGCACCCCCTCTTGTGTCAGTACATCCTTCCTGAAGTAAGGAGACCAAACCTGTACACAGTACTCCAGGTGTGGCCTCCCCAGCCCCCTGTACAGCTGCAGCATAACCATCCCTCAAGCAATGAAGGACAATATTCCCTTCACTGCCTTAATTACCTGCTGCACCTGCAAACCAACTTCCTGTGATTCATGCACAAGGACACCCAGCTCCCTCTGCACAGCAGCATGCTGCATGTTTTCAATATTTTAATCATCAAGTTTGCTGTTAGTCTGACCAAAATGAATGGCCTCATGTTCCCCAACATTATACCCCATCTGCCAGACCCTTACCCACTCACTTAACCTTTCTGTATCCCTGTGCAGACTGACAGTGGTCTCTGCACACATTGCTCTACCTCATCTTAATGTCAAATGTGAACTCTAACATTGTACACTTGGTCCTCAACTCCAAAACATTTGTGTAAATGGTAAACAGAGGTAGTGCCAACACTAACCCAAACACTCATTTATCCCCATTCTTTATTTTTGTTCATTAACCAATCCTCTATCCATGCCAATGCATTACCCATAATGCTGTGCAGCCTTTACCTTATACTGCAGCCTTTTGTGTGGCAACTTGTTGAATACCTTCTGGAAATCCAGATGCACCACATCCACTTGTTCTCCCTTGTTCAACGCGCTTGTTGTGTCCCCCCGCTCCTCCCCAACCCTGCTATCTCTTTTAGTTCCTGGATGCATTCCATCAGGGCCAGGAGACCCATCTGCCTTTAGGCTGTTACCTTTCACAATATTACGTTTTTACTGAGAATGATTGCTTCTCTGTCTTCATCTGCCATTGCCTCCATAGGCCTGTGACATTGAGAGTATACAGGCAGTATGTTCCTTTTAAGGCCAAGGCTGGTAGGTGTAGAGAATGCTGCCTGTCGAGAGAAATTGAGGGCCTGGACAAGAAAATGAAAGAGGCATATGGCAGGTACAGACAGCTGGGTTTGTGTGACTCCCTAGATGAATATAAGGGCAGTAGGAGTATACTGGAGGTAAACCAGGAGGGCAAAAAGGGGACATGAGATAGGTTTATGAAATAGGTTTGAGGAGAATCCAAAGCAATTCTACAAAAACACTAAGGACAAACGAGTAAGCAGGCAGAGAATAGGTACCCGCAAAAATCATCAAGGCTGTCTGTGGAACCGCAGGAGGTGGGAGAGATTCTACATGAGATTCTTTTACTGAAAGAGGATGTGGCAGCTTTTATGTTTGGAGAAATAAATAGTGATAACTTGACAAGTGTCCATATTAGAGTGGATGGAGTACTGGATGTCTTAAAATGCATAAAGGTGGATATATCACTGGGACGCGCTCAGGTGTAACCAGAACTTTGTGGGAATCAAGGGAAGTGTTTGATGGACCCTTCGCTGAGATATTTGTGTCATTGATAGTCACAGGTGAGGTGCTGGAAGATGGGCGCCATTATTTGAGAAAGGTGGGAAGGAAATGCCACTGAAGTCAGTGGCAGCGAAGTTGTTGGAAGGGATTCTCAGGGACATGATTTACATGTAATTGGAAAGGCAAGAGATGATTAGGGAAAGGCAGCATGGCTTTGTACATAGAAGTCACTAACTTGGACTTCAGTAAGACACAAAGTTCTACATCACAGACTGGTTAGCAAGTTCGACACTGTAGAATACAGAGAAAACTAGCTATTTGGATACAGAATTGTATAGAAGGTCATAGAGTCATAGAGATGCATAACATGGAAACAGACCCTTCAGTCCATTCCATCCATGCCAACCACTTACCCCAACCCAATCTCGTCCAACCTGCCAGCACCCAGCCCATATCCATCCTAACCTTCCTATTGACACACCTATCCAGATGGATTTTCAATGTTGCAATTGTATCAGTCTCCACAACATCTTCTGATAGCTCATTCCATACACGCAGGACCCTCTGCATGAAAATGTTGCCCATCAGGGCTCTTTCATATCTTTCCCCTCTCACCCTAAACCTCTGCCGTCTAGTTCTGGAATTCTCCCACCCGAGGGAAAAGATTAGATTAGATTACTTACAGTGTGGAAACAGGCCCTTCGGCCCAACAAGTCCACACTGACCCTCTGAAGAGCAACCCACCCCGCTACTTTTACCCCTTCACCTAACACTATGGGCAATTTAACATGGCCAATTCACCGAACCTGCATATTTTTGAACTGCGAGAGGAAACTAGAGCACCCAGAAGAAACCCACGCAGACAGAGGGAGAATGTACAAACTCCACACAGACAATTGTCTGAGGCAGGAATTGAACCCGGATCACTGGCACTGTGAGGGGGGAGGGGTGGGGGGGGGTGGGGATCTCAGTGAGTGTGAAGGGACTGGGAGGGCCAGCAGGGACTGGGAGAGGGGTGGAGTTAATGTGGACTGGGAGGGTTGATAAACACTGTTTCAGTCTGCTAGACCTGAAATAGATACTCCAGGTAAATTAAAACCAAAAGAACTGCGGATGCTGTAAATCACACACAACAACCAGAAGGTACTGGAAAAACTCAGCAAATCTGACAGCATCTGTGAAGAGAAATCAGTTCGCATTTTGGATCCGGTGACCCTACCTGATGTTACTGAGAAAAAAATGTCGGTTTATATGTAGAAGGTAGGGGTTAGGGAGTAAATGATAGCTGGGGATAGAGTCCAAAGAGAGCGATAGGAGCAGTTGGACAAAGGAGTGGATAATGATCTGGCTGGGGGAGGGTGAATAGCTGTTTATGGGGTCTGCTAGTGGCTAACCATAGGGACTGTGTAATGGCAGACTACGTAATAACACCTCTGGGACACCTGGACCAACCAACCCAACCACCCCGTGGCTCAACACTTCAACTCCCCCTCCCACTTCACCAAGGACATGTAAGTGCTTGGACTCCTTCATTGCCAGACGATAGCAACACGACGGCTGGAGGAAGAGAGCCTCATCTTCCACCTAGAAACCCTGCAACCACAAGGGATGAACTCAGATTTCTCCAGTTTCCTCATTTCCCCTCCCCCCCACCTTGTCTCAGTCCCAACCCTAGAACTCAGCACCACCTTCCTAACCTGAAATCTTCTTCCTGACCTCTCCGCCCCCACCTCCACTCCGGCCTTCCACCTATCACATCTCCAACGCCCCTCCCCAAAGTCCCTCCTCCCTACGTTTTATCTTAGCCTGCTTGGCACACCTTCCTCATTCCTGATGAAGGGCTCATGCCCAAAACGTCGATTCTCCTGCTCCTTGGATGCAGAAATATGGGTGCTGGGGGAAGAGGGCTGAGAGATAAATAGGGAGGGGTGTGTGGGGTTGGGAGAAGGGATCTAGGAAGGCAACAGGTAGATGTAGGTGGCGGGGTAGTGGTGAGAGGATACAGTGGATAATTGGAAAGGAAGATGGACAGGTGGGACAGTTCAAGAGGCCAGTGCCAAGTTGGAGGGTTGAATCTGAGATAGGGTGGGGGAGGGGAGATGAGGAAACATTGATGCCATGTGGTTGAAAGGTCTCAAGGTGGAAGATGAGGTGTTGTTCCTCCAGGCCTCGGGTGGCTCAAATTTGGGGGTGGCGGACATCTGGGACTTGCATGACCTTGGCAGCGTGGTGGCGGGGGGGGTGCGGGGGGGGGGGGGGTGGGGGGACGGTAGCTGATGTGGTCAGCCACAGGGCGGTGGATTTGGTTGGTGCATGTGTCCCAGAAATGTTCCTTGAAATATTCCACAAGTTGGTGTCCTCACTCCCCAGTGTAGAGGAGACCACATAGAGGGCAACGGTCACAATAAATGAGGTGTTTGGATGGGCAGGGAAATCTCTTTTGGATGTGGGAGGATCCTGTGGTGCCTTGGAAGGAGGTGAGGGGAAGGTGTGGGCACAGGTTTTACACCTCTTGCAGTGGCAAGCAAAGGTGCTGGGAGTGGAGGATGGGTTGGTGAGGAGCATGAGGGAGTCTCAGAGAGAATGGTCTCTGTGGAATGCTGAAAGGGGTGAGGAGGGAAATATATCTCTGGTGGGGTCTGATTGTAGGTGGTGGAAATGGTGGAGGATGATGTGTTGTAAATGGCTGGAAGGTGAGGACTAGGGGGATTCCATCCTTGTTGTGGTTGGAGGTGTTGGGGTTCAAGAGCAAAGATGCGGGAAGTGGAGGAGATACACTGGAGGGTATTGATAACCAAATGGGAGGGGAAATTGCAGTCCTTGAAATTGGAGGCTATTTGGTATGTTCTGTCAGTTTGCATCAAGTTTCACTGGAACACTGCAGTAAGCATGAGCCAGAGATGTTGGCCAGGGAACAGGCTCGTGTGTTAAAGTGACAGGCAGCTGGAAGCTCAGGGTCTGTTTTGCAGCAGAACGTAGATCATCAGCTGCCATTGCCAGCACCTCCACTGAGATGCTGCCAGACACAGGTTCCTGTCTCCTCCATTAACAGCTATGCACCCTCCCAGCCAGATCGTTATCCACTCCTTTGTCTTTCTAAATGTTCCTGTCTCTCTCTGGGCTCTGTCCCCACCTATTATTTACTCTTTAACCCCTATCTCCTGCAGTCCAGGAGATGTGCAGGTTAAATGAATTGGCCCAGCTAAATTTCCCGTAGTGTTCAGGGATGTGCATTAGTCCGGGAAATGGGTCTGTGTGGGATAAACTTCGGAGGGTGGGTGTGGAATTGTTGGGCTCAAGGGCCAGTTTCCACACTGTCGGGATTCTAATTTCCCAGCTGTCATCGGTTCTGAGGAAGGGTCACTGGACCCTTGGTGTTTGCAGGAGGAGGAAATGGGAAAGGGGAGCGTGGTATCAGAAACCGGATGAAACGTGGACTGGGAGGGTTTCGCTCCACTCTGGGAGTAACTGGATGAATCTAGGGAGATGTTGTGACAGGAGCCCTCCGACTGTGCTGTGCTCCTCTTGTACAATGTGGGAAATAAGGGACGCTTCCAGTGTCCCTGACGGCTATGTGTGCAGGAAGTGTTACTGGGAAACTGCTTTTCAGACCTGGAGCTGTGAGTGGACTCACTGGAGCATCTGCAATCCTGAGAATGTTTTGGACAGCATGTTTAGTGAGTTAGTCACACTGCAGGTGAGGGTTACACAGGCAGAAAGGGAATGAGTCACCATCAGATCAAGCAAAAGGCTCAGGAAGGGAGTGCAGGAGTCCTCGGTGGTCATCCCCTTCCCAAACAGATGCCATCTCCCCCGCTTGGGATTCTGTTATGGGGGGTTATGGGTGGGGTGGCCTCTCAGGGGAAATCAGCAACAGTCAGGGTCATGACACCACAGAGAGCTGTGCTGCACAGAATGGGAGGAAAGTGCCATGTGCTCGTGAAAGCAGGAATAAGAGGATAGATCAGCTGGATGTGTGGCTGGGCAAATGGTGTACCAGAGAAAGGTTTAGATTCTTCAGGCACTGAGACTGTTTCTGGGTTAGGTGGGACCTATACCAGCCTGACTGGTTACCCCTGGGCAGAGCTGGGAGAAATCTCCTCATGGGGGTTTTTGCCAGTTTCATTGGTGAGGTTTTAATTAATCTGGCAGGGGGATGGGAACTAAAGTATCGGCTTAGATGGGTCAGATTCAGGTCAGGAATGGGAGGAAGAATATCAGTGATGTAGTCAGCGGCTCAGAAAGCCAAAGGAAAGGAGGATTAAACAAGGATTGAGTCCCTCTTCATTCATCAGTCCTGCCATCCCAGACATCAGAATCAATAAAATCTGGAGCTGTACAGCTCTCTGACTCTAAGTGCTTCAACAAAATGGTGGAAATCTGCAATAAAAACAAAAAGTGCTGGAGATCCTCAGCTGGTCGGGCAGCATCTGAAATGGTGACAGACGCAGGAAACATTGCAGCCTTGAAGAAGTGTTTAGATGATCACACCAGGCACTACTATATCGGTTACACGCTGAGTGCCAGAACGTGGGACTAGAATAAATAGGTGCTTGATGACCAGCATGAATACGCTGGGGCTGGAAAGTTGACGCTTTGGGTCAGGACTATTCATGAGAACTGACAAAGGGTCCTGATCAAAAATGTTAACTTTCCTGCTCGTCTGATGCTGCCTAGCCTGCTGCACTTCCCCAGATCCATATTGTATAAACTCTGATTTCCAGTTGCTCCAGTCTTTAACTATCTCCATGTCCCAGGACTCAGTCTGGTGACCCTCCTTTACTCTCTCTCAATAACCAGAGGGAATTACAGAGAAATACAGAATAAATGGAGTCACAGTCTCTAGTATAAAACTGTTGAATCTCCATATTGGTCATCAAGCACACATGCCTGGTGTTACCATCTAAACACTTCTTCAAGGCTGCAATGTTTCCTGCATCTGTCACCATTTCAGATGCTGCCCGACCTGCTGAGGATCTCCAGCACGTTGTGTTTTTATTGTAGATTTCCATCATTTTGCTGAAGCACTTTGAGTCAGAGAGTTATACAGCATGAAACAGACCCTTCAGTCCAACCCGTCCATGTCTATCAGATATCCGAAACTGATCCAGTCCCATTTGGGAGAGTTGGCCGATATCACTCTGAACACTTTCTATTCATGTATCCCTCCAGACGCCTTTTAAATGTTGTAACCCTCCATCCATTCATTACTCCTGTGGCAGCTCATTCCATACACACAGCAACCTCCTAGTGAAATGTTTGCCCCTCAGGTCCCTTTTCACTCTTTCCCCTCTCACCTTAAACCCAATGCCCTCTAGTTTTGAACTCCCCGACACTGGGTGGAAACAAAATCCTTGACTATTCACCCTATCTGTGCTCCTCTATAAGGTAACCCCTCAGTCTCTGACGCTCGACGGCAAAAGCCCCAGCCGATTCAGCCTTGACCTTTAACTCCACAGCCCTCACAATAACCTTGTAGATATTTTCTGAAACCCTTCAAGTTTAGTAAAACAGAGTCATAGAGATGTCTGGAATTCAAAGTTTGTGAGAAGATTTGTAGCTTGGGTGCTCATTGTTGTGGTTCTGTTCGCCGAGCTGGGAATTTATATTGCAGACGTTTCGTCCCCTGTCTAGGTGACATCCTCAGTGCTTGGGAGCCTCCTGTGAAGCGCTTCTGTGATCTTTCCTCCGTCATTTGTAGTGGTTTGAATCTGCCACTTCCTGTTGTCAGTTCCAGCTGTCCGTTACAGTGGACCGTATATTGGGTCCAGATTGATGTGCTTATTGATTGAATCTGTGGATGAGTGCCATGCCTCTAGGAATTCCCTGGATGTTCTCTGTATGGCTTGCCCTATAATAGTAGTATCTGGAATGAAAACAGGCACAGAATGGAAGCCCATGCAAACACACACAGGGAGAATGTGCAATCACCACACAGAGAGTGGAATCGAATCCGGGTCCTCTTGTTGATAAGTGCACTGACCAATACAGGTCAGCGTCCCAAATACAACCTTCAGCACCTGATCTCCCTGAAATTCCACTTTCGAGGAACTATGTGATTGTTCTGAGCCCTTCAGAGGCATTGACGGGGATGTGGAGAAAACAGGGTTGAGATGGAGATCTATAAAATAACTGTGTCCCCCCCAACTCTTCCTCTACCCCCCCCACCCCAACATTGCAGGGAAAGGATCTTGTCTATTAACCCTATACCTGCCCCTAGTGATTTTATAAACCTCCTAAAAGGTCACCCCTCAGCCTCTGATGCTCCAGGGAAAACAGCCTGTTCAACCTCTCCCTGTATCTCAAATACTCCAATCCTGGTAACATCCGTGTAATTGTTTTCTGACACCTTTCAAGTTTCACAATATTGTTTTGATAGGAAGGAGACCAGAATTGCACGGAATATTCCAAAAGTGGTCTAACTAATGTCCTTTGCAGCCTCAATATGATCTCCCAACTCCTATTCTCAATGCTCTGACCATTAAAGGAAAGAGTACTAAAAGCCCTCTTCACTATCCTATCTACCTGTGACTCCACTTTCAAGGAGCTATGAACCTCCACTCCAAGGTCTCTTTGTTCAACAATGCTCCCGAGGACCTTACCATTAAGTGTATAAGACCTGCTAAGATTTGCGTTTCCAAAATGCAGCACCACACGCTTTTCTAAACTAAACTCCATCTGCTACTCCTCAGCCCATTCGCCCATTAGATTAATGTCCCATTGTATTCTACCATCATCTTTTTCACTGTCCACTTCACCTCCAATTTTGGTGTCATGTGCAAAATTACTAACACCTCCTATGTTCACATCCTAATCGCTTATATAAATGACGAGAAGGAGTGGACCCAATATCGATCCTTGTGACACTCCACTGGTCATAGGCCTGCAGTCTGAAAAGCAACCCTCCACCACTACCCTCTGCTTTCTACCTTTGAGTCAGTTCTGCATCCAAATGGCTAGTTCTCCCTGTATTCCATGAGATCTAACCTTGTTAACCAGTCTCCCATGGGAACCTTGCCGAATGCCTTACTGAGGTCCATGTAGATCATGTCTACTGCTCTGCCCTCATCAATCTTCTTTCTTGCTTCTTCCTGGAAAACAGAACAGTACAGCACCTGAATAATTGGCCCACTATGTCTGTGCGGATCATAATGCTATTCCAAACTAATTCCATCTGCCTGTATATGATCCATATCCCTGCCAACCCATGCCTGCTTATGTGTCTGCCTAAATGCCTCTTGAACGTTGTGATTGTTTCTGCTTTCGCCTTCTCCCAGTAGAATACGTTGTAATCATTTACCACCTTCTGCTCAAGAAACCTGCCTGACACAATTCCCTTTAAATTTGCACAGATATTGTTGGAAATGCTCAGCAGGCCATGCAGTATCTGTCAAGAAAAATCGGTTACTGTTTTGGGTCCGGTCTCCCTTACTCAGAAACGTTAACTCGAATTCCTCTTCACAGATGCTACATATCTGCCAAGCTTTTCCAGAAACTTCTTTTTTTATGATGGTTTACAGCATCTGCAGTTGTTTTGGTTTTGGTATGCTTTCCTTTATTGGTCAGAGAATTGAGCGTAGGGATTGGGAGGTCATATTGCAGCTGCACAGGACATTGGTTCGGCAACTTTTGGAATGTTTCATGCAGCTCTGGTCTCCTTCCTAACAAAACTATATTCTCCAAACGGAAAGGGGCCAGAAAATAATTGCGAGGATGTTACCAGGGTTGGAGGATTTGAGCTCCAGAAAGATGCTGAATAGGTTGTTTTCCCTGGAGCATCAGAGGCTGATGGGTGACCTTATAGAGATTTATAAAATCAGGAGGGGCATGGATAGGAGAAATAGACAAGGTCTTTTCCTGTGGTGGGGAGTTCAGAACTAGGGGACAAGGAGGGTGGGGGAACAGGGGGTGAGGGGGGGGGAGATGGGAGTGCAGTGGGGGGATGGACAGAAAGGCTGGACGGGGCAGACAGAGGGGGCAGGGGGACAGAAGGGGGCAGGTGGTCTGAGAAGGCAGACAGTGAGGGGGTCTATGGGGAACATGGTAAGGGGGAGCAGACAGGGGGCAACAGAGTGGGAGAGGCGGGATGGAGAGTCATTTTATAGATCTATACCTCAACTCTGTTCCTGTTTTCTCCCCGTCCCCTGCAATCCCTCTGAAGGGCTCAGAACAACTGCATAGTTTCGCGGAGATTAGACGTTGAACGTGGTATTTGGGACACTGACCTTTATTGGTCAGTGCACTGTTCAGTAAAGGGACTCTGGGTCGATTCCAGTCTCTGTGTGGTGTTTGCACACTCGCCCTGTGTGTATCTGCGTGGGCTTCCTCTGGGCGCTCTGGTTTCCTCCCACAATCCAAAGATGTGTGCGTTAAATGGGTTAGCTGTGGGAAATGCACGGTTACATGGAAGCTGTTCAATGGTTGGTAAGGTCTCATGGGCTGAATGGCCTCTTTCAATGCTGTAGGGATTCTGTCACTGAGTACACAGGTTAGGAGGTCATGTTGTAGCTGTATAGGGCATTGGTGAGGCCAACCTTAGAATACTGCATTCAATTGTATTCTTCATGATTTTGGAAAGATGTTACCAGGATAGGACTCAACCTCATAATAGCAAGTTCCTGGGAAGTGTTGACAGACAAGTAGACCTTCGAGTGTGGATTGATAGTTCCTTGAAATTATGGTTGAAGGTAGACAGGTCAGTGAAGGTGGTGTTTGGTATGCTACCTGTTATTGAGCAGTGCACTGAGTATAGCAGTAGGGAGATCATGTTTTGGTTGTTCAGTTTATTGGCTCAGCCAATTTTGGAATACCACCGAATAAAGGAAAGCAGAATAACCCTTCTTCACTAGCCTATCGAACTGCGACTCTACTTTCAATGAACTCCATCTGCCACACCTCAGCCCATTCACCCATCTGATCAAGATCCAGTTGTACTCTGAGGTAATCTTTTTCACTGTCCACTATACCTCCAATTTTGGTGTCATGTGCAAACTGTCTAACTATACCTCTTATGTTCACATCAAAATCATTGATATCAATGATGAAAAGTAGTGGATCCAGCACTGATCCTTGTGGCACTGCACTGGTCACAGACCTCCAGCCTGAAAACGATTCCTCTGTCACCACCCTCTTTGAGCCAGTTCTGTAATTCAAATTGCTAGTTGTCCTGTATTCTATGAGATTTAACCTTGCTAACCAGTCTCCTATGAGGAACCTTGATGAATGCCTTACTGATGTCCATGTAGATCATGTCCACTGCTCTGCCCTCATCAATCCTCTTTGTTACTTCTTCAGAAAACTCAGTCAAGTTCATGAGACATGATCTCCCACACACAAAGCTGTTATTAATATCCAGGACTTAACTCTCTACATTGGGGTCTGCATAGGTGTTAACAAATTATAGGTGTTAATATTCTGGATAAAGTTCACATCCACCAGCTTTGTGTTAGTAACTGTGTATTGAGTCTTGTTAGTAACACCAATGCTGGTTAGTTCCTTTTGAAAGGTAGTCCCTATATCCCTAACCCCTCCCATCTGCTCTGTCCCCTCCATCCCCACTGTAGACAGTACGTGGGAGGAGCTCATGGAGTTTCCATGTGAGTGAGATTGAGAAAACCTTCCCTTCTTTCCACTAGCCCACCTAGAAATGGTGGTAGTGTCCTTACCTCTGGACCAGCGAGGATTGGGTTCAGTGTTGAGTAACAGCATCTTTGAAGAGGCTGATTGAAAAACATGCCCAAGCCACCAGGCCATGCTGTCTCCCAGCTGTCCCTGCCTGAGCCTCCAAACAGAACCTTCCTGTAGTTTCTCCCCCATTGCTCAGTTTGTCCGGGACCCCTCCTGCTGCTGCACTGATTCTGTCCCTCACTGACCTGTCCATCCCCCAGTGTCCTCCACATTCATTCATTGTTTACAATCCCACTGTCCCAGTCCTCCAGCCCCACCCCCTCCACTCTCTTGGGCAGCAGCTGCTGTCAATCACCCAGACTCCTGTGTTATCTGGAGCATGTGCTGTGGGAGGGGAGACCAGTGCATGGGCGCAGTGCTGGCCAATTGTCAGAGGAATAGCCCTTCTCCTGGAAACCTGGCAAGCGGTTGAAGTATCAGTGAGGGAGCATTTTGCAGAAAGTTATCATTACTCTTTTGTGAAGATTCAGGATTGTCATGGAAAGGGATAAGGATCAACTGCAATTAGAGTTCTAATTTGTTTCATTTTAGTTCACCCAGATATGATGTGGCCAGAGTCTGCAGGAAGCAGTGTGTGCGGGAAGGCTCTCATCAATGGTTGGGGGTGGGGAACATAAAAGGTTCCAGATTGATTTTTTTTACCCCAATATGGTTCTGACCAGGAAGGAAATCCTGGGAGGTGGCGTCGGGGGCGGAGGGGGGAGGATTCACGAACACCCAGCAGGCTCCAAATCAGACTCATTGATTTGGCTCTTAGTCTGTAGACAGGAGCTGGAAAACTGAATTCAAAGAGAGGAGAGAGACTGTGAGAAGTGGGTGTGGAGGAAATTGGTTTGGATTTCAGTTCATGGAAGAAAGAAGTTGTGAGACTGAGATTTAAAGCTTTGCCAGAACAAGGAAACTACAATTAATAATATAATTGTCTTATGAATCCTGTATTAACAATGGTGACTTGTGTTCTTGTTATAGGGTGGGTTTGCGGTTGAGAAATTGACCCTCATGTTCAGATCTGATATTCAGGTCAGCACGGATCAAGTAAATATCATTGGCCTTTTCATGTGTATTCTGTCTGTGGGCGAATATTTCACATATCAGTGTGACTGGAAAAAGTACTGAGACACAGCCAAGTCCATGTTAGTGTGGTGACTGTGGAGAAAGATTTCATTTGTTTTTAAAAGTCTAGAAAACCATGGCACATTGCCCAAGAACAATTAAGGCACAGATTTGTTTTGTGTGCGGACAAGTCTTTAATTAGTCATGCAACCAGAAAGACAAAAGAATACCTGCATAATCGGAAAAGAAAGATAAAAATGGGATTGTTGTAAAGGAGTTAATTATCGATCACGGCTTGTAATCCACTGGCATTGTCAAGTCGGTTCCAGCACCGTGGGGAAACACTGGAAATGAGATGAATGCAGTGTAGGTTTTGGTTATTAAACTGTAAAAAGTGCAGAAGAAATTTACAAGGATGTTCCCAGGGCTAAAGAGTTATAAGGAGAAGTTGGACAATCAAGGAGTTTTTTGTTTAAAGCAGAGGAAACTGGGGTGGGGGGGGGGGTACCTTTTATAGAAGTGTATAAGATCAAAGAGAGGCATGGGTAAGGTGAATGCATTCAGTCTTTGTCCCAGAGAATCCAGGACTGGAGGGCATCAGTTTCAGGTTAGAGGAGAAAGAATAAAAGGGAAGCTGAGTGTGGTACATGTATGGAGTGAGCTGCCATTGGAAGTGGTTGAGGCAAGTTCGTTCACAACATGAAAAAGGCATTTGGACAAATACATAGATAGCAAAGAGTCAGAAGCATATGGGCCAAGTGCAGGGAAATGGGGTTAGCATGGATGGACATTCTGGTCGGCATGGGCCAGTTTGGGCCAAATGGCTTGTCTCTGCTGTAGGACGCTCTGACTCTAAGTGCATTCACTATTTCTCCCGCTATCTCTTGTAGTACCCAAGGATGTATTCCATCTCGGCAAGGAGATTTGTCTACCTTTAGCTCCATTAGCTTGCCCAGCTTTAATTTTCTCATGATAATGGTTGTTTCTAGGTCCTCACTTTCCTTAGTCTCCTTATCAATTACTGGCATGTTCTTCATATCCTCCACTGTGAAGACTGACTGCTGTGTACTCTTATTCTTAAACCCTGCTGGATAACAATAACTAGGCAAAGAACTCTGAGAGGTCTTCTTTGAGCCTTTATTGATGAGACATGGCAGTTACCTGGGTAGTGTACATGCAAAACACCTCCAGGCAGTATCATGTAACTCCACGCCTGTCCGATATATGGCTCCCATTCTTATAACTTTGTGATTTGTGGTTTTCAATGGAGGCTGTCTATCAGGATTATCTCCATGGCAATAGCAGTTAAAAAGTGGAGTTCAGCTCAGCACTTTGAAGTTAAACCACACACCCCTCCCCCACGCCTGTGGCTCACTCAAGTATCTGACAGGCGCTTCAGTTTCAGTGGGGTTGTCTATCAGGATTCTGATGCGGAGGAGCTGGTGTTGGAGTGGGGTGGACAAAGTTAAAAACCATCGAGTAAAAAATGAGGTCTGCAGATGCTGGAGATCACAGCTGAAAATGTGTTGCTGGTCAAAGCACAGCAGGCCAGGCAGCATCTCAGGAATAGAGAATTCGACGTTTCGAGCATAAGCCCTTCAAAAAGTTAAAAACCACGCATCATTAGGTTATAATCCAACAGGCTTATTTGGAAGTACAAGCTTTCAGAGTGTGCTGTGATTTTTAGCTTTATCAGAATTATCTCAATGGTAACAGTCAAGTGCTTCAACAATTAGAGGCCATATGTTCCCCATACAATAATTGCCGTGCTAGCAGTGTAAGCTGCTATTCCGGCCCTGTGGATAGCTACTCATCACTTTTTCCCCCCAATCCCATCCATCCTTCTGTTGATCTTTTACGTTTTTCTAATCTCATAGTTTCTTGCTGGTCTTTGCCAACTTGTATACCTTTTATTTCCTTAGACACCATGGCAGATTTTCCTACATTTCTTCTTTTTGACTGATATATACTTTTTCTGAACACTTTGAAAAATTGCTTTGATATTCTTCCATCAGAAAGTCTTTGCTTCCAGTCTACATTAGCCAACTTTTCCCTCATCCTATTGTAGTCTTCTTGTTTAAGGACAGGATCTTGGGATTGGATTTAATATTCCTGCTTTCCATCTGTGTTCTAAATTCATCCAGACTTATTGTCACATAATGAGGTGAGGTGATGTTTTCTGGGTCTTTTGGTTTTCATTATCAGAGCTGAAAATGTGTTGCTGGTTAAAGCACAGCAGGTTAGGCAGCATCCAAGGAACAGGAAATTCCCTGTCGAATTCCCTGTTCCTTGGATGCTGCCTAACCTGCTGTGTTTTAACCAGCAACACATTTTCAGCTCTGATCTCCAGCATCTGCAGACCTCACTTTTTACTACTTCATTATCAGAGACCTTGGCTTTGTAAGAAAGTGTAGGATAGATATTCGCAACATATTATTCTGGATGCTGTGAACGTACTACACAGACTAAAAGTATAAATTACCATCTCCCCTGGTTTAAAATTGCAAAATCATTATCTCCTATAAGCTTCCTCATTATTTAAGTTTGAAATGCTAATCCACCTGACTATCCTGCTTTTTACAAAACTCTCCTTGGGTGAAAGTCGTGAGTTTTGGATTCAGCTTTCCAGTTATTCCCGTAAGAAGATAAGCACTGGGCACAGGAGAGGCAATGCAGCCCTTTGAACCAGCTCCACCATTTAATAGCATGATTATTTAATATGGTAAAACCTCAGTCTCAGCTGGATTTTCCCGCCTGCTCTCTCTCAGCCTTCAACTAGTTGCAAATTAAAAATCTGTATCTCTTCATTAAGTTTGCTCATTGTCCTGGCATCCACCGCATTTTGAATAGGGAATTCCACAGATTCACAACACATTGAGATAGGTACATTCTTCTTCATGAGAATAGAATAGAATCCCTACAGTGCAGTGAGTGGGTATTTGTCCATAGAGTCCACACCAATCCTATGATGAGCATCCCATTCAGACACATCCACTCCTTGTAACTCTGCATTTCCCATGGCTAAGGGCCTAACCAGCACATGCATGGAAACTGGACAATTTTGCATGGCCAATCCACTTAACCTGCATGTGTTTGCACTGTGGGAGGAAACTGGAGCACCCAGAGAAAATCCACGCAGATGCAGGGAGAACGTGCGTACTCCACACAGCCGCCTAAGGCTGGAATCAAACCTGGGTCCCTGATGCTGTGAGGCAGCAGTGCTAACCACTCAGCTACCTCTGCTTAAAATCTGCTCCTCCTTATTAATCTCCCACCAGCAGTTGGCTGATTTTATATTCCTTACATCAGAAATTGGGTTGTCTAAGTGGATGTCTCAGCAAAACCCAGTGACAGCTCACATGTCCTGTGTGTCTGAATGGGGATCCAATACCCACATTCTCCACCCCACACTTTTCATTCACGTTCCAGACACAGGGCTCCAGTGGCTTCCTGGGGACTACAACTCCCACAATCCCTGAAGCCGGGACCACGCAAATGTGGGGAAACCCAGCACTGTACGTGTACAGAATGTGGGCAGGTTTTGGAACATGTGCTTTGAGGTAACTAGGGGAAAGTATTTCACACTGTGATTGGCTGGAAGAGGGACGCATCTGCTTGTAGTATTGATCTGCCGAGGAGTTAAGGTGTCACCACGCCCACATGGGACCAAGTTCCATCCTCAATGTGTCATAATGCTGGGAATCGACCAATGGGAAACAAAGAAGGCTCTGACCCATTCTCCCAGACTGAAGGTTCCTCTTCTGTCCAGGATCTGCCACCTCCCTTTCTGTTTCTTTTTGTTTCATTCTGCGGTTACGTTATTGACTTGCAGCAACTGAAGGGAAAGGAAGTGAATCCAGAAAGGGTACAGAGTCTAACCAGGGATGGGAAGTGGTGGCATGGATCTGTTTATCAGTCATGAAAATGGAGAGGGTGTACATTAGGAACAACAGAGTCTGAATGGTGGGAAAGAGTAAGTGGGCTGGTGGGTTACAGCTTCGGGGGAAGAAAGGGGAAAAAAGATATTCCAACGAAACTAGAATTCTCTGTTCTGAATTTCTAATCTGTACATATTCCTTTATACAGGGTGCTAGATGGTGAAGATTCACAGACTGAAATCTCAAAATCATGTGCAGATCATGATTAATTTAACCAGCATTTGACAAACCAAAGACTGAGAGTTAATTGGCCAAAATCCTGCAACACTCTCCCTCCCAGCATTGTCGGTCTACCTGTGCCAAATGACTGCGAATGGTTCAAGACAGCAACTCACTACCATCTTCTCAAGGTTAACTAGAGATGGGGAATAAATGCTGGCTGAGCCAGTGATGCCCATAACCTGGAAATGGTTTCTATCTCTAGTTGCTGAAACCTGGTTGATGTTACTGCAGGATGATGAGGGACGCTGAGTGCATCCTCCAGGAGGCAGCACCATTACCCCTGCCTACACCCACACAGTAACACAGCAACATCACTGGAACAAAAGGCAGTGAAGCCAAAGAAGGACTTTGATGAATTTACCTCGAAGAACTATCTCTAAGGGGATTGGAAAACAGCAGGAACTGAAGACTAAGCTGGATGGTCAGCTGTTTCCCATTGATTGGTGGAACAGGATTGAAAGGCCGAAAAGCCACCCCCTGCTATCTTCCAAGTATGTATATAGCCATGGAGCCCGGGTAGGAAGGAGTGGGCAGGGATTCTCCAGGAGATTGCACCTCCACATCAGTTTTCAGTGAGGGAAGGTTTGATGGATTTTATTTAATATTTGTCTTTTATATTTAAAAAAAAATTTGCAAACCTTGTGTTAAAGTTTATTCCAGAATAAATAAAAGTAAAATAATCAAAACGATCTGAATATAACAGTTTTTAAAATTTCAAACGCCCTATAAAACAAAATCCTGTCTATCCCCAGACACCATCACTTCCCAGTTACTGAAACTCCAGGGAAGTATTCCTTCCCTGTCTGAGCCTTTGGTTTGATTTAACTGCTTTTCAATTCTCGTTCTGTGAGCTGTGAAGCATTCTCCCCCCCCCCCCCCCCCCCCCATTTCTCAGATCCGGAAGTGTTATCTCACACAGCTGAGCAACTTCCCCACCATTAAAATCATCATTACGCCATTTTGGTTTTTGTTAACATATAATCACCAGCAGTAAACCACCCGACTAACCAATTGATTATTTCCAAACAAGACCCCTTATGGGCAAAGCAAACCATTACAAGTGACAAAGTGAGAAGGGACTACATCAAGGTAGAGTTGTAGGGAGGGGGCAGTGACAGAGATAAAGCACTACATCCCCTACAGTGCCCACCTCTATCTAAAGGCATCGAGAGCATTGATACACACCACATGCTCCTTCTCCAAGGACACCCTGCTGTGTCACCTTTATCCTCAATCATAGAATAGAATCCCAACAACGTGGAAGGAGAGCATTGGCTCATCAAATCCCACTGACCATCTGAAGAACATCCCACCCTGAGCACACCATCCCTGTAACACTGCATTTCCCATGGCTGATCCCCCTAGTCTGCACATTCCTGGACACTGGTCAATTTAGCACGACCGATCCACCTAACCTGCACATCTTTGGACTGTGGGAGGAAACCAGAGGACCTGGAGTGGACCCACACTATCCTGGGGAGAATGTGCAAACTCCACACGGGCCATTGACCAAGGCTGGACTCCAACCTTGTACCTGGTGCTGTGAAGCAGCAATGCTATAATCACAATTTAATTCAAAACAGATTATCCCTGATCATTGTCACATTGCTGTTTGTGGAGACTCACTGCCCAGAGAGACATCCTGAGGTTCAGAAAGTGGCAATATAAATTCTGTCAACTCCAGCCCAATTAATGTGGTTAACAACAACCACAACATCAATACTCCAACAGTGTCATCATGTACAAGGTGCAGTCCTGACTCTGATGGACAATAACTGCAGAATCAGAGTCCTGCAGTGATATGTGAACTCTACCCCACATGGAGCAGGGGAATGACCACTTCCCTGTGTGCACTCACTGGTCTCTCTGAAGATGCAGCAATCTCTTGTCACACTGAGGGGTAAACAACTCCTACCTAGTGTGAATCCTCTGGTGTATCAGCAGGAGGGATGTATCACTGAAAACCCTCTCACACACTGAGCATCTGAATGGCCTTTCCCAGAGTGGGCTCGCTAGGGTCTCAGCAGATCAGAAGACTGAGTGAATCCTTTCCCGCATATGGAGCAGGTGAATGGCCTCTCTCCAGTGGGAATGCACTGATGTCTCTGCAGGAGAGAGATTTGAATGAATACTTTCTCACACATGGAGCAGGTCAAGGGTCTAAATCCTCTGTTCTTCTCTGGTGCCTCAGGTGATTGCAAGAGCGAGTAAATCCCTTCCCATACAGGGGGTAGGTGACCAGCCTCTCCCCAGTGTGACTCTGTCAGTGTTTGTCCCGCTGGGAGGGGTAAATGAGTTCCTTCCCACAGTCCCCACATTTACACAGCCTCGCTCTGGTCCTGTCACATTGGTGTCTTCCCAGATCACATGACCAGTTAAATCCCCAACCACATGCACAACACGAATGGTTTCTCTGGGCTGGGAATGCTGCTTTCTCCTTCCATATTACATATAATGTTCAGGACCTGCAGAATTGGGTGTATTCAATGTGATGTTAAAGCTGAGTTTCCCATCTGTGAACTCTCTGTCTGTAAAACAAGTTTACCTCCTTCATTACTACAGCTCCTAACACCAGCTCTCCCTTCAGTTCTCCTGTAATTCTAAATTTGGACTAATGCAATAATGTGGCTTTCTCTCACTTGTTTCTGAAAGTAAACTCGGATGATTTTGAATAACTGGACTTTACTAGCCAAACATGTTCCTACGCTATCATTTACAACTTTTAACCCATGGGAAATGTGTTACCAGCTTCGATGGCCATTATAATGCTCTGACCACTTCTATGGAGTCGGTATAAGTCAATTCTAACAATTATCAATAGATTGTATCTAAACAGGATGCCCCCACAACAGTAGGTGCTCTGACACTCAATGCCCGTAAGTTAAGTTCTTTTTCTTAAAGCCCCTCATGTGTCTGGCAATCTGGCAATACAATTGAAGATAGTTTATACAGTAACCTTACAGTCTCAGTTGCTAGTTCTGATCCATGAAGCAGTCAGTAACACGCCCCAGTGAATTGAATTCTAACAGCAGCTTTGCCCTGTCAGGAGAGATGGAGGAGCATGAAGCTGTCTTCTCTGGAGGACGGAAATATGAAACACTGAAATGAACAAAATTCTTCAAGAGCCCAATAGGATAGATATAGGATGATGAGCTCCCTGGCTGGTGTGTCTGGAATGAAATAAACATTAACTGCGGGATCTTTACCAGCATCCCCTTTCGCTGCATAAATGTTTAAGATTTATTTGCTGCTCTAATTCCACTCTCTTGTTGACTCCCACTTGTAGTTGCTGTAATGTTGGTGGCCGTGTAAATTGGTAACATTTGATTCAATCTATCCTAAAACCTCTCTGTTTCAGTGTCTCACTTTTGTTCACTGAGACCCTCATTCAGTCTGACGTCTTTCCAAACGTCTTTCCTGATATTTCTCCAGAGGGCCTTCGAGGGCTCAGAGTGAAATGTTCACAGAATTGTTACTGCGCAAAAGGAGCTGATTGGCTCATCAGCTCTCCAAAGGATCACCTCACCGAATGCCATTCTTCTACCTTTCCCCCATAAACCTTCTCATTCGCTCTCTCCCAGTAACTGTTCAATCCTATTCTCTTCATTGTACGTGGCTCCACCACACTCTTTGGCAGTGCATTCCTGACCATAAACTTTCTCTGCATGAAAGCGTTTTGTCTCATGTCACATGTGCTTCTTTTGTCAATCTCTTTACATCGCTGCCTCCTCATTATTGATTCTTTCATGAATGTGAACAGTTTAACCCGATCAACTCTCACTGGATCCCTCTTGGAGGTATCTGAACCCACCCCGGGATGGTGAATATTATCTCTCCCGGTCACAGGAGACCAGTGTGAGACCATTCAGGTGCTCTCACTGAGGGACTGGGTTCAGGACACCATCCAGCCTCACTGTACTCCAGTGAATACACACTGGGTAGAGACCATTCACCTGCTCTGAGTGTGGGAAGCAGTTCACTCAGATATCCAGCTTGATGAAACACCAGTGAGTTCACAAGTAACCACAGCGATTGGATTTGTTTTGTTTGTTCGTGGTATCACGGCATCACTTGCTGGGCCAGCATTTGTCATTCATTCTAACTGCCCAGGAGATGGTTCAGTGTCGACCCCATTATTCAGGGTCTGGATTCGCATATAGGCTGGATCAGGTCAGAATTAACAGTTTCACAGACCCAATGACATGAAGAGTTGATTTCTGGCTTATTATTTCTAAAATGACGATGAATAATTTTTGCAGTTGAATTAAAAGTGAAAGACCAAAATGGGTTTTATTCTGATTGAGCATGTCCTCCTGTTTTCTCAGTTATTATTGACAGTCTCATTCCCCTCGCACCAGAACCTGTTCCAGAGATCGTTCCAGAAAAGGCAGAATGGTCAGCTGCAGCTGGTCACCTGACTGGTAACTGGACCCAAAGGTTCACTCTCCACAGATGCTGCCAGACCTGCTGAATATTTCCAGCAATTTCTGTTCTTGTTTCTGATTTCCCAGCATTTGCAGATGATTAGTTTTTCAATATTCATCTTGTCTGTTGGAGAGGAGTTTATTGAGGAGCTTGGAGATTTTTGAAAATTGCAAGTTTGGCCGCAAATCAGCCATGATCCATTGAATGGCGGAGCAGGGTTGAAGGGCTGAATGGTCTCCTCCTGTTCCAATGAAAGTTGTCCATCTACAGTTTGTGGCAACATTTCCCCTCACTGCTCACTTCACCTCCATGTCTAACACACTGTTACTGACTGAACAAACCTCCTGTGTTTGAACTAAACCTGTTAATGTTCAGTGGCTCCCTCTCCTACCACCCGGGTTTAACTCTCATCATGGAATGTTGTCTAATATTACTGCGTGAATACCCACAAAGCACTCAGCCTGGAGTCTGTATCCCCTGGGATCCACAAACCCCATTTATTTCCTCCTTCCTCTTTCATTCTGGCTATTGAACTCTTGGTTTCAATCCCATCTCCTGTCATGCTCTTCAACATACCCATGTGGGTGGGCTAGAGGCAGCTGGGATTTAATGAAGGGAAGTGGGGATTAGGCGGAAGCGCGAGGAAAGGTGACAGCAAAGACAGTTCTCATTGTAACGGCAGAGTTTCTCCGTGACCCAGTGAGTGGTGAGGCCCCTGAGATTGTGGGGGAGGCAGATTCAATCCGGGATTTGGGAAAACACTCAGACACTGACCTGTCCATCTGATTGTTAACTCAGACAGATAGACATAAATAAATATGCATATATAGATAGCACCTTTGATGTCCTGGGGCAAGGAAACATGCTTCCAACCCAATTATTTCAACCTCGACTCTCTGAAAACACAGGCACAAAGCTTCCTGCTTGTACCAGGTTGTCTCTCAGCCTCCTCTTTTCTTGAGAAAAGCATCTTAAGCTGTTTAGCCATTCCTGGTGATTGTAACCTTTGTGTTCTTGTAAGATGTATGACTGAACCTTTATTTCCCTGTTCTCTGTGAGCGACATCAGCAGCAGAAACAGGTCCTGACCTGTGAGGGCTTTCAGTTGGAGTATTTGTATTTACAAATTTATTCTCACCCTCACATACAGTGTGAAATTGCTGTAAAACTGAAGGAAAGGAGTGAGTGAGCACCCGCAGAAACACCAAGGCAGCATGTGTACCTGAGCTAAATGACCTGGCATGAGGAAAACGTGACGGCAATCGCAACTAGTTAGAATCGACAGAGTCCCTTGGGTGCAGAATGAGGCTATTCGGTCCATCGAGTCCGCAATGACCTGCTCTCCCACCTTACCTCCAAAACCTCACATTAACCATGGCTAACCCAACCTGCTGAACCTGCACACCACAGACCATGTTAGCACGGCCAATAGAGCAAACCTGTACATCTGTGGACAGGTCAAAGAGTACATCCAAATGCTCGGAATTATGGATGAAGGCTCTCGAATATTTGACTCTGACACAAATGCTCTGTTTTTAAAAATAAAATCTGGGGGAAACTGCAACCTGAAAGATTTCCAATTATCTCTGGAGGAAGAGAATTCAAAACTCATGCCATTGATCCAGGGGGCGCAGTGAAGTCACAGAGGCCTGGGAACCATCAGAAATGTAACAGGTTGTGACTAAAGTGGGGGTGAGACAAGGGTAAAAAGACAGTCTGTCACACAGGGGAAAGGCAGGAGAGATTAAACAGCAGAAATAGTAGTCTCTCAAGGCCACGGGGAATGGAGTTATGGCTGTGAAAGAAACCAGGAAACAAGGTGTGTGGCTGTCAATGAAAAAACAGATTATAACACATAGGGCCGAGTTCAGAGTCTGAAATTGTTGCTGTCATTGGTGAGTACAGAATGCTGTAAAGCCTGGATAATTCTATTACAGCCAACACATACAGGATGGGCCAAGTGGCCTATATCTGTGCTGCAACTTTCTGATAAATTTATTCCGACATTTGGAGTTCAGGTCTGATGATGCTCATAAATTCTCAAATTGGACTGGAGTTTAATATTCTGGAGAAATGATAAATAAATCACATTGATCCCAATCTGCAGACTTTAGTCCATAGCCCTGCGTGTTCCAGCATTTCAGTTACATCCATGTCCTTTTACTCAAATGTGATGCTGGTTACTGCCTCTGCCACCCCATTGGTGAGATCCTGCTCCCCACCATCTCTTGAGTGAAATGAATTCTCCCCTCCCCCTTATTTCTGAGAATTAGTTGCAATCTAAAACCTCCACAGTTTCTGACCTCTCTGTTAATGAATAGCTCCTTCCTATCCACTCGATCTGTATTCCTCAGCATTTTATCACTTCAATTAAATCTCAGCACATCCTAGAAATTCTCTAATTGTAGAACCATTCTGATCAATTTCCTCTGTACCCTCTCTGGTGTGATCACACCAACCGCGGAATGTGGGGATCAGAAGTGTGTGCAGTACTTTAACCGTAGTCAAACTAGTGTTCCTGACATTTCCCGTGTCACCTCCATGTTCTTGTGGTTGTTGCTCACACAAGAAGTGTCCTGGTTTTCCCACATGAAACTGGATGTGCACTCCATGGGGCTGGGATTCCCTACCATGTGTTTATTTGTTAACTAATCCTAAATTAGCTTCAGACTAAAACAAGATTATCAGCTACCCACCAACCAACTTCTTCCATTATACTCAAGTCACCTTACTTTTTAAAATCTCTTTAAAATTATTACTATCTCAACACAACAGACTTTAATTTGCTAAACAACTATTCAGATGTCTCCACTGCTACAATCACTTGAAGATTATCTTTACCTTCAGCTACATTTGGTGAATTGAACTCTGATTGTAAATATATGAATATCAAACCGACTTGAGTTTTATGATAATTAATCTAGTCTGACATTCTTGTTGGTTGATATCTTGAAGAAAACTGTCCTCAGAACTCCAGCTGTGCTCTGACTTCATTCACAACAGGATGTGGCTGGACTGCAGATCTTAGATCTGTTCTGTTGTTTACCGGATTGCTTCGCTCTGTCTATCACTCGCTGCTTATGCTGTTTGGCACACATGTAATCCTTTTTGGTAACTTCATCAGGTTAACACCTCATTTTTAGGTATTCATGCTGCTGTTACTGGCATGCCCTCCTGAATTCTCACAGGTGAATAAGGATTGATCCTCTGGTTTGATGATAAGAGGTAAATTGGGGAATATGCTGGGCCGTGATTTGTTAAGTTTTGTTTGAGTACAATTCTACTGATGTTGGTGGAAGGAAAGAGCTAAACTCTTGCACTGTAAGCCCTTTATACAAGAAGCTACATGCAGTATCATGAACATTGATAGGCCAAGACAGGAAATACGCGCAACACTGTACAATGATGTAGGATCACAACTGCGGCAAGGGGAGTTTAAGAGCCAACATGACATAGGAGTAGGGAAAGAAGCAGCTGATCAGATTGTCTCATTCATAGTCACAAAGAGACTCAATGAGGTTGTTGTACTGTTGGAGGCTGCGGAGATGGAGAGCCCTTCAAAAGAAACTAATCTGCCTGAGAGTTATGAGATAGACTTGATTGCCATGCATTTAACAGAAAGCTATTTTAAACTGTTTTAAACAGTTTATGACTGCTTCCAATCATCATCAGAAACAAACCCCAGAATACATGGTTCAGAGATGGATGTCAATAGCCAATCAACATCCAACTCCTGCAATTATTCAGCAAACGTATGTGTGATGATCCAGGAACTCGCTGTTCACTCCGTGCAGATGGACAGCGATGAGGGGGAGTATTGGCTGAGTGGTATTGTCGCTTGACAGTTAATCCAAAGCCTCAAACAAAGTTCTGGAGACCTGGGTTCAAAGCCTGCTGCAGCAGATGGGGGGAATTTGAATTCAATTAAAAAAAAACTCGGGAATTTAAGAGTCTAATGATGACCATTAATCGATTGTCAGAAAAGCCCATCTGAGTCACTAATGCCCTTTCAGGAAGGAAGCTGCCATCCTTCCCTGGTCTGGCCTACATTGTGACCTCAGACCCACAGCAATGTAGTTGACTCTTACCTGCCCTCTGGGCAATTAGGGATGGGCAGGAAATGCTGCCCGGCCAGCGACACCCTCATCCTGTGAACGAATAAAGGAAAATAAAAGTCCCTACCCAGTGTGAATCTGTGCATGTTCAACACTCATGTGAACATTTCCAAAACTAAGTCCTCTATGTGCAAAACTTGAACCATTGTTCATTACTTGGTTTGAACAAGAGAAAAAAACTCCTTCAACTGTGGTTATGAGTAAATTCACTGGTGTCTCAGCAGGATGGATGCCTGAGTGAATCCCTTCCCTCCACACACGCACAGAGCAGGTGAACAGCTTCTCCCCAGTCTGACTGGTTTGGTCAGTTTCCAGGTGGGATGGGTAAAGAATTCCCTTCTGGCATTCCCCACATTTCCAGAGTCTGTCCCTAGTGTGGCTGCACTGGTGTTTTGCCATTTCAGATAAATGCGAGCAGACTGTCACACATATTGTTAGCCCGCCACCCCACCCACCCCCCCACCACCCCCCACCCAAGAATCAAGTATAAAGCAGTAAACATTATCTCCTGCTGTGGAAGGACAGCCTGTATTGGTCTGAGTAGAAACACTGAGCAGATTTACCTAAATGACAACTTAATCAGTGAACAGAGCAAGTTAAGCAAGTCCAAATAAAATGCATTATAGCACAGAAAGAGGCCCATCAAATCCAAGCTGGCTCTCTGGAGCAGAATCCCATATTCTCACTCCCCATATGTCCCACAAACTCTGCAAGTTTATTTCCCTCAGATCTGATATAATTGTTTTTATCAATCATTCATCTTCTCCTCTGCCTGCACCACCATAATAGGCAGCTTGTTCTGCATATTTCCAGCCAATACAATCAGCAGAAACACTTGCTCATCTCCCGCTGTCTCAAAACCTTACATCTGGTCTTAATTCTTGTGCCATCAGCAATTGAATACAGATATTTTTGTCTGCTATATCTAAGTCTGTTGTAATCCTATTCAGCTCTATCAAAAATATATTCAACTTCTTCACTTCAAAGAAAATACAAATTTCTTCAAATCAATTCAGTGACTGCATTTTCTTCATCAGTGAACCACTCCAGTAAGTCTGTACTCCATACCCTGAAGATCACTTGTATCCTTCATTGTTGATGCCTATTTTGTTCCACAAATCCAGACGAGACAAGTTTTCTGCACAACAGCAGTAGCCATATTATTGGACAGCCGGCGAGAGTTTCAAAGCGTCTCGTAAAGTATCTGAGTGTTTACTTGTAGAGACTGTTCTTCATGAATCTCTGGCTTACTCACAGAGACAGTATATTTAATAGGAATTAGACAAAGACATGTCAGTCACACGGGCGATTGTCATTACATAGTTTAAAGCAGGTAATTATGACCTTACAAAGCTTGATGAATGGCGATGTCCTGTGATAATATGTGATGGATTACAGAAACTAATTATTATATTGTTCATGATTATGTGTTGATGGGAAGACATTAATGCAGAAGGGTTCTTCCTTCAGTAAATGGGGGATTCACTCATCTATGCTAATATGGTGGGGAGGTAACACAATGGGAGCAGGAGGCAGTTTAACAGGGTTGTGCCCAGGACTCTCAGTCTTGTCTGGAAAGGGCAAATTCCTCTGTCTGGGGTTATGGGGCAATCCACATGTGTGGCTGCAGAGGTTCTATTTTGAGATACTGTCAGCCTCCCCCCTTCTGAGGTGTTCTGTCTGTACTCTTACAATAGTTGATGAAATAAGGCCTTTGGCAGAAGAATGTTTAACCCTTGAGTCCCCATGGTGTCTTGAAAGAGAAGCAAAAAGTATGGAACTGGCCCCTCTATGGTATTTTAACTTCCTCATTCTGACCAGGAATCTATTGACCCAGAATTGAATGCAATGATTGACTGTGACCTAACTAGAGCTTTGTCAAGGGTCAGCATCTTTCCAATGAGTTTGTTATCATTCCCCCTATTAATAAAGCCCAGCATCCCATTTGTTTTACTCAAAACACTTTATGCCCTCTCTCCTTTCATGATTTGTACACATGGTCCTCCACTCCCGCTGTCCTGCTCTTTGTATTTGTGCCATTCAAATATATATTACCTTTCTACATTGCATCTCTCCAAATGCATCAACTGATTGCGTGTTCTAAAGAAGAGACATATTCTACTTAATAGACAATAGACAGTAGACAATAGGTGCAGGAGTAGGCCATTCTGCCCTTCGAGCCTGCACCACCATTCAATATGATCATGGCTGATCATCCTTAATCATTCTCCTGTTCCTGCCTTATCTCCATAACCCTTGATTCCACTATCCTTGAGAGCTCTATCCAACTGTCTCTTAAATGAATCCAGAGACTGTGCCTCCACTGCCCTCTGGGGCAGAGCATTCCACACAGCCCCCACTCTCTGGGTGAAGAAGTTTCTCCTCATCTCTGTTCTAAATGGTCTACCACGTATTTTTAAGCTGTGCCCTCTGGTTCGGCACTCACCCATCAACGGAAACATGTTTCCTGCCTCCAGAGTGTCCAATTCTTTAATAATATATGTCTCAATCAGATCCTCTCTCAGTCTTCTAAACTCAAGGTATACAAGCTCAGTCATTCCAGTCTTTCAGCGTAAGGTAGTCTCACCATTCCAGGCATTGACCTCATGAACCTATGCTGCACTCCCTCAATAGCCAGAATGTCTTTCTTCAAATTTGGAGACGAGAACTGCACACAATACTCCAGGTGTGGTCTCACCAGGGCCCGGTACAGCTGCAGAAGAACCTCTTTGCTTCTATACTCAATCCCTTTTGTTATGAAGGCAAGCATGCTATTAGACTTCTTCACTACCTGCTGTACCTGCGTGCTTACCTTCATTGACTAGTGTACAAGAACACCCAGATCTCTTTGTCCTGCCCCTTAACCTAAATTGATCCCATTTGGGTAGTAATCTGTCTTTCTGTTCTTGCCACCAAAGTGGATAGCCATACATTTATCCACATTAAACTGCATCTGCCATGCATCTGACCACTCACCTAACCTGTCCAGGTCACCCTGTAATCTCCTAACATCCTCCTCACTTTTCACCCTGCCATCCAGCTTAGTATCATCAGCACATTTGCTAATGTTATTACTAATACCATCTTCTATATCACTAATATATATTGTAAAAAGCTGCGGTCCCAGCACTGATCCCTGCGGTACCCCACTGGTCACTGCCTGCCATTCTGAAATGGAGCCGTTTATCACTACACTTTGTTTCCTGTCAGCCAACCAACTTTCAATCCAAGTCAGTACTTTCCCCCCAATACCATGCACCCTAATTTTGCTCACTGACCTCCTATGTGGGTCTTTATCAAAAGCTTTCTGAAGGTCCAGGTTCACTACATCTACTGGATCTCCCTTGTCCATCTTCAGAGTTACATCCTCAAAAAATTCCAGAAGATTAGTCAAGCATGATTTCCCCTTCATAAATCCATGCTGACTCTGACCTATCCTGTTACTACTATCCAGATGTGTCGCAATTTTATCCTTTATAATAGACTCCAGCATCTTTCCCACCACTGAAGTGAGACTAACTGGTCTATAATTTCCTGCTTTCTCTCTCCCACCTTTCTTAAAAAGTGGGACAACAATAGCCACCCTCCAATCCGCAGGAACTGATTCCGAATCTATTGAACTCTGGAAAATAATCACCAACACATCCACGATTTCTCGAGCTACCTCCTTCAGTACCCTGGGATGTAGACCATCAGGCCCTGGGGACTTATCAACCTTCAGACCTAACCGTCTCTCTGGCACCAATTCCTGGTACATATAAATTCCCTTCAGTTCAGGTCCTTCAACCACTGTTACCTCAGGGAGATTGCTTGTGTCTTCCCCAGTGAACACAGATCTGAAGTACCAATTCAATTCTTCTGCCATTTCTTTGTTCCCCATAAAACGTTCCCCTCTTTCTGTCTTCAAGGGTCCAATTTTAGTCTTAACCATTTTTTTGCCTTTTACAAACCTAAAAAACTTTTAGTGTCCTCCTTTATATTTTTGGCCAGTTTACCTTCATTTTTTTTCTCTGGCGTATTTCCTTCTTAGTAATCCTCTGTTGTTCTTTAAAAGCTTCCCAGTCCTCCGTTTTCTCACTTATCTTTGCTATGTTATACTTTTTCTCTTTTAACATTATATGTTTCTTAACTTCCCTTGTCAGCCATGGCCACCCATGCCTCCTCCTAGGATCTTTCTTCCTTTTTGGAATGAACTGATCCTGCATCATCTTCATTATACACAGAAATATCTGTCATTGTTCCTGCACTGTCCTCCCTGCTAAGGTATTGCACCGGTGAACTTTGGCCAGCTCCTCCCTCATAGGTCCATAGTTCGATTTATTCAACTGAAATATTGTCACTTCCAATTGTACCCTTTCCCTCTCAAATTGCAGATTGAAGCTTATTGTATTATGGTCACTACTTCCCAATGGCTCCTTCACTTCGAGGTCCCTGATCAATTCTGGTTTGTTGCACAATACCAGATCCAGAATTGCTTTCTCTCTAATCGGCTCCAGCACCAGCTGTTCCAAAAATCCATCTTGGAGTCACTCCACAAAGTCTCTTTCTTGAGGTTCAATACCATCCTGATTCTCCCAGTCTACCTGCATGTTGAAATCCCCCATAACAACTTTGCAACAGGCAAATTTCAGCTCCTGATTCAACGTACATCCGACATCCAGATTACTGTTTGGGGGCCTGTAGATAACTTCCAAGAGGGTCTTTTTACCCTGAGAATTGCTCAGCTGTATCCACTGACTCTACATCCCCTGATTCTAGGTCCCCCGTGCAAGGGACTGACTATATTAAAAATAAATAAAACTATAATTAAGCTATTTTGAGTATTGTATGCTGTTTTGATCACCACATAAAAAGGAGGATGTGGAGGCTTTGGTCAGCTTGAAAACAGATTTACCAGGATGTTGCCTGGATTTGGAGAGATTGGAAAGACTTGGATTTTTGTCAGGGGTCTGACAGTTTTATATTCAGTCCCCTGACAAAAGAAGGTAAGTATGCCATACAGATCCTTCACCACTTTCAGGGAGCTGTGAACTTGCCGCTGAAGTTCCCTGTGTACATCAATGCTGCTGAGAGCCCTTCGGTTTAGTGAATGCATTCCTCTTGCAATGAGCCTCACAAAATACATCACCTCACACTTGTCTGGATTAAAATCTGTCTCCGTATGGGTTTTCCAACTGATCTCTGTCTTGCTGTACCCTTTGACAACATTCTTCATGATTCACAACTTCATCAATTTGTATCATCTAGAAACTTGCTAATTAAATTGTTTACATTTCCATGCTAATCATTAATATATGTTACAGACAATAGATGTCCCAGTTCTGATCCTTGTGTAATAACACTGACCACAGACCTCCAGCCAGCAACATGCTGTAGAAGGAACATTTTTCATGTATTGGTGTGGCACTGGATGTATAAGATATTCACAATCCTGGTAAAAACACCCTGGAATAGGTGTTCAGTTCTGTGTACCCTACCTGGGGACTCCCCCAGAACCAAGTATAAAGCAGTAAACATTATCTCCTGCTGTGGAAGGACAACCTGTGTTGGTCTGAGTATGAACACAGAGCAGATTTGCTTTAATGATAATTTAACCCCTGAAGACAAATAACTAGAATAAGTTAAGCAAGTACAAAAAAAAGCATTATGGCACAGAACGGTGCCCATCAAATCCAAGCTGGCTCTCTGTGCAGAATCCCATATTCTCGTTGTCCCTCTGTCCCCAAATCCTTGCAAGTTTATTTCCCTCTGATGTGATATAATTGTATTCTTTAATCATTGATCGTCACTACTTTCACCACTATTACAGGCAGCATGTTCTGCATATTTCCAGCCAATACAGTCAGTGGGAACACTTGCTCATCTCCCACTTTCTCAAAATGTTACAGCTGATCTTAAACCTTGTGCCATCCCCAATCGAATACATTTTTAAAAAAAATTGTCTGTTCTATCTAGAACTGTTATAATCTTATCCATTTTAATCTATAAAAATATATTCAACTTGATTTCTTAAAAAAAGTAGCAATTTTTCTGAATCAACCCAGTGACTGCATTTTCTTCATCAGTGAACCACTCCACTAAGTCTGTACTCCACACTCTGAAGATCCCTCATATCCTTCCTGACCAGGAATTTGTTGACCAGAATTGAATATAATGATTGACTGTAACCTAATCAGTCCAAGAAATTGTTTCCGTGAATTTGTTCTCATTCCCTTTATTAATGAAGCCCAGGGTCCCTTATGTTGTGATCAAAACTCATTGATTATGTCCTCTCTCCTTTAAAGGTTTGTACACATTGTCCCCCAGTCCCTCAGACTTTACTATTTGTGTCTATGCTGTTCAAATATACACTCCTTTTGTACATTCCTTCTCTCAAAATGCATCAACTTACTGTGTGTTCTAAAAAAATATTAACGCTCGCTCCACACATTCTATCCCCTGGAAATCAGAACAGTACAGCACCAGAATAATCGTCCCACCATGTGTGTGCGGACCATGATGCCATTCCAAACTAATTCCATCTGCCTGTACATGGTCCATATCCCTTCCAACCCATGCCTGCTTATGTGAGTGTCCAAATACCTCTTAAATGTTGTGATTGTTTCTGCTTTTGACACCTCCCAGGAGAGTGCATTCTGGTCATCTACCACCTTTTGCATAAAAAAAAATTGGCTGACACAACTCCCGTTAAACGTTCACATGTTGTTGAAAATGCTCAGCAGGTCTTGCAGCATCTGTGAAGAAAAAAAATACGTTAATGTTTCGGGTCCATCCTCAGAAACATGAACTCTGATTTCCCTTCACAGACGCTGCCATATCTGTTCAGCATTTCCAGAAACTTCTGTTTTTGTTTCTGATTTACAGCATCTGCTGTCCTTCCAGTTTTTTTTTAAACTTACCCCCTCTCCCCTTAACTCTATGGCCTCTAGAATTTGTCATTTCTACCTTGGAAAAAAGATTCAGATTATTCACTCTACCTGTGCCTGTCGGGTCACCCAGCAGCCACCGAATTTCCCAAGACATCAATTCAAGTTTTTCCAACCTCTCCCAATCGAGGCAATGTCCCGGTAAACCTGTTTTCACCCTCTCCAAAGCCTCCACATCCTCCTTATAATGTGGTGATCAAAACGGCACAAAGGTGGCCTAACTACAGTTTTATATTCAGTCTCCTCACAAGCCTGCCATCCACCTCCTTCACCACTTTCAGGGAGCTGTGAACTTGCACCTGAAGATCTCTCTCTATATCAAAGCTTCTAAGTGCACTTCCATTTAGTGTATACATTCCTCTTACAATGAGCCTCCCAAAATGCATCACCTCACACTTGTCTGAATTAAAATCTATCTGCATAAATTTCCAACTGATCTCTTCCTTGATGTTTCCTTTAACAACATACTTCACAATTCACAACTTCTTCACTTTGTGCCATCTACAAACTTGCTAATTAAATTGTTTACACTTTCAGGCTAATCATTGATATATATGGAGGATAGCGAATGTGGTCCCCTTGTTCAAGAAAGGGAGTAGGGATAGCCCTAGTAACTATAGGCCAGTGAGTCTGACTTCAGTGGTGGGCAAAGTCTTAGAGAGAATGGTAAGGGATAACATTTATGAACATTTGGATAGGAATAACGGGATCAAGGATAGCCAGCATGGTTTTGTGAAGGGCAGGTCGTGCCTCACAAACCTTATTGAGTTCTTTGAGAAGGTGACTAAGGAAGTGGATGAGGGTAAAGCAGTAGGTGTTGTGTATATGGATTTTAGTAAGGCGTTCGATAAGGTTCCCCATGGTAGGCTAATGCTAAAACTACGGATGTATGGCATTGAGGATACATTAGAGGTTTGGATTAGGAATTGGCTGGCTGGAAGGAGACAGAGGGTAGTAGTTGATGGACTATGTTCATCTTTTTTTAAGATTAGATTAGACTTACAGTGTGGAAACAGGCCCTTCGGCCCAACAAGTCCACACCGACCCGCCGAAGCGCAACCCACCCCTTACCTAACGCTACGGGCAATTTAGCTTGGCCAATTCACCTGACCCGCACATCTTTGTGACTGTGGGAGGAAACCGGAGCACCCGGAGGAAACCCACGCAGACACGGGGAGAACGTGCAAACTCCACACAGTCAGTCGCCTGAGTCGGGAATTGAACCCGGATCTACAGGCGCTGTGAGGCAGCAGTGCTAACCACTGTGCCACCGTGCCGCCCATCTTGGAGTGCAGTTACTAGCGGTGTACCACAAGGATCTGTTTTGGGACCATTGCTTTTTGTTATCTTTATAAATGATCTAGAGGAAGGGCTTGAAAGCTGGGTAAGCAAGTTTGCGGATGACACAAAAGTCGGTGGAGTTGTGGATAGTGAGGAAGGAAGTGGTAGGTTACAGCGGGATATAGATAGGTTGCAGAGCTGGGCAGAAATGTGGCAAATGGAATTCAATGTAGCTAAGTGTGAAGTCATTCACTTTGGTAGGAGTAACAAGAAGATGGATTACTGGGCTAATGGTAGGCTACTTGGTAGTGTGGATGAGCAGAGGGATCTTGGTGTCCATGTACACAGATCTCTGAAAGTTGCCACCCAGGTAAATAGTGCTGTGAGGAAGGCATATGGTGTACTGGGCTTTATTGGTAGAGGAATTGAGTTCTGGAGTCCTGAGGTCATGTTGCAACTGTATAAGACTCTGGTGCGGCCTCATCTGGAGTATTGTGTGCAGTTTTGGTCGCCATACTATAGGAAGGATGTGGAGACATTAGAACGAGTGCAGAGGAGGTTTACCAGGATGTTGCCTGGAATGGTAGGAAAATCTTATGAGGAAAGGCTGAGGCACTTGGGGCTGTTCTCATTGGAGAAGAGAAGGTTTAGGGGAGATTTGATAGAGGTGTATAAGATGATTAGGGGTTTAGATAGGGTCGACACTGAGAACCTTTTACCGCTAATGGAGTCAGGTGTTACTAGGGGACACAGCTTTAAATTAAGGGGTGGTAGGTATAGGACAGATGTTAGGGGTAGATTCTTTACACAGCGGGTTGTGAGTTCATGTAATGCCCTGCCAGTAGCAGTGGTGAACTCTCCTTCTTTATGGTCATTTAAGCGGGCATTGGATAGGCATTTGGAAGTTATTGGGCTAGTGTAGGTTAGGTAGGATTCGGTCGGCGCAACATCGAGGGCCGAAGGGCCTGTACTGCGCTGTATCTTTCTATGTTCTATGTTCTATGTTGCAAACAACAGATGTCCCAGTTCTGATCCTTGTGGAACAGAGGTACTGGCCACAGCCCTCCAGCCAGCAACATGCCCCTGCACAGCTGTTGCTGGGAGAAATATCGAAGAGGAGCCTTGAGTTCTGTGTTGAGCAGCACGACCAATGTTTATTCAGTACTCCTTACTAATGCATGATGGGAGAGTTCCCTCTCTGGAACGCTGTGGCTCCCCCAGCCAAGTCCAGCATTTTGATGTATTTCCTTCATATGTTCCAGTAATATTTTCCCCCTGACCCGATCCCCTGGGTTCAGGATGTCAGCTGGGATGTTTATGAGCTCCCTTTCCCAATTTCTGATTCTCTATCCTTCTGCAAATTCCCCTTTCAGCTCATGCAGTTGCTTTGCCAGTTCTTTCACAAACTCTATCCTTGCCATTGCACATCTCCAGCCCTCCCACTACCACACCCTCTGGCAGCTGCGTAGTCCGTCCAGTCACTAATTCAAAGGGGAACTGCCCCATTCCCTTTGCTGGGGTTGACCTCAGTTTCATTAGGTTGGTGGGGAGTACTCTAACCCATCCCTGCCTGTCTCTGTCAGGGCCTTAATCAGACTAGCTTTCAGTGTCTGCTTCATTCCTTCTGCTGTACCTGAGCTCTGGGGATGGGATGGGGGATGGGATTTCTGTCCAGTACCAAACAAGGCACATAGCTGTTTAACTTCATTCCCTGTAACATGTGTCCCTTGATCAGAATCTGCAGGGGAATGCTTCCACCCACTGAGTAAACCTGCTTATTAAGACCCAGCAGGATTTATTTCCCTGGGATTGGGATGGGGGTATGTGTAAAATCCATCCATCATTGTTCCCATGGGCCCCTGGGTCCCTGCTGCTGCCTCCATTTTGTCCTGATTGTTTTCCCTGGCTCACATTGTGCACAGACTATGTCCCTTCGACAAAACCTTGCTGTATCTCTCCCTGTTACAGGCCACCCCTGTAGTGGGTCATCTGATATTACATTGTATCCTGCCCAAGATGGACCTGCCCATGATATATTTGTAATAATGTTTGTCTTACACAGTGTGGTGGCACAGCTGGATCATCCAGACTCTGTCTTGTCCTATTACTGCACCCCCCCTCTTTTTCCCATTCCTCTTTCTCCTGTTGTGGGGTTATTTCTGGGAATGTCTTCAACTTTCCTTTCTCGCTTCTGTAGCGACTGCCACTTCCCCAAATGTCTGCACTGTTTCAGTCAGTATTTCACCTGCCTTACTCACATACTCACTGCCCCATTGTTGTACAGTTTCTACTTTCCTGTGAGCTCTAATCTTCATTATTGCTGCTTCATTGGGAAAGTTAGCTGCTTCCACTAACTCTCTGACCTGTTCCTCATGCTCTAAGTGGTCCCCCAGACAGGGTGATGTTCCGTCACCGAGCCCAGGCCAACACATGGTCATCAACAATACCAAAGGCATGCTGATTGTCTGTGTATATGTTGACTCCCTGACCCCTGGCTAATGTTAATGCTTGTGTCAGGGCTTGTGATGGTTCTACTATTTCTGAATAATTCTCCACAAAAGTTCTCCAATAGTTAAACAATCCTAAAGTTTACCTTAACCCTTCACGGTGTGCGCATGAATAGTTTTAAAATCATGGTCTTTCATTCTGCTGGGACTCTCCCCTCTCTCTTCCTGATTTGATCTCCCTGATATGATGTCCCAGGTACATCTCTCCCTACCTTCCCACTCTCTGTGGATTAATTTTAAGTCTGTCCTGGCTGACCTGACCCAATAGTCTGTTTAATATCCAGATATGTTCCTTCTCACCGACTGAGGTAATGAGGTGTTGGTAAGATCAATGTGACTAACTCCATCAGCCACACATCGGCGGGATACACTGGAATATTGTGGGATCCTTGAGGTAACTGGATCCAGGTGTACTGTTTTCCTTCAACAGTAAACACCAGCTTATTCTGGCATTCTGGGTACACAGGATGGAACCCATTCACAATATCAAGAGCTGAGACTGCATCCTGTTGTGATTTCAATCCATTAAATATTGCGGCGAGGTTGGCTATTGTAGGTTATTCTTTATTGGCAGGGCGGTATAATCAATAGTGAGATGGGATGAGCCATCTGGATTCCGTGAATTAGTCCGGGATACTATCGGTCTGACTATTCCCTGCTTCTCTCAATCTGTCACTGTCACATTTCCTGCTTCCTCAGCCCCAGCTTTAATGGGATCCTGTGTGTGTGGGGAGTGAGAGGGCCCTCTATCTTTACAGGATCGACAGATAATAACGCACATTCCTGTTTGAGTTACCCACACTGCTGAGAGGGTCCTAACTATAACTCCCCAGATTCCCTGACTGTCCCAGTCTCCCTGTAATGCAACTACTCTGGAGATGTCGCCTCTCCTCTCCTTCCTATCTCAGTCCTGGCCAGAGCATCCCCATGTTATATTTCGGGTCCCAACATCAATAATTGCTTCTAACTGTTCTAAAATGGCAACTCCCAGAAGTGGTCCCTTCCTCAGTTTCACACTCCCATATCTGAATACATTTTGTCATATCTGTAATCTGCATCTGGACAGGTTCGCTTCATCTAGCTTCCTCGGTTCCCCCCCCGACTGCTCCCTTTTTATAGTTGCGGGGATTAGGGGTAAATCCATATCCGTAACTGATGTGGATACTCCTGTATTAACATCATGTGCTGTTGGTCCCAAACAGCATATCCAGAAGCGTTCCTGAGCTATGCATGTGCAGACGCGAACATAGCCACACACAATGTGAACATCTATCTCCCTCTCTCTGCCTACGTTCCTTGGCTATGTCCCCTTTCCTGCTTCCCTTGTAACATTGTGGGTCTGGTTCCCCTCCCTGTACTGCAGCTATTCCCCTGTGTTTCTGAGTTTGCCTCAGTTGTCATGGCCCAATTTAGAATGTGGTTAGAATTATCTCCCACTAGGGGTCCCATGTTTATAATTACAGTTAAATAGGGTCCCATGTCATCTTTAAAATACATCAAATCTATTTCATCATCACAAATTGGTGTCTGGTAATCCCCCATGGTCCTTACACACCTCAGGCTTCCTCTCTGTATGATCCTCAATATTACACTTGAATTCCTGAGTCACCAAGGTTATTTTAGCCCATTCAGCCTGTCCCCTCCCCAGTGTGTCCCTGCAATATCTGTAAATGCCTGGAGACACTGATCAGCTGTGCACTGGGGGGGGACTGGCTCGCACCCTCACCCTCTCATTGCAGGGACAGGTTCTGCTATACACGTCAGGGCATCTTGCCTGAAAGAACTTGGCCTGACATCATCTTCGGTGAGACTGTGTACCTCAACTAATTCATCCATATTCTCCCAATAAGGTCCATTATTACTATTTCTTCATTAGGATGGGTGGTCATTCACCAACATCTGTCGTCCAGGCGGGTAAACGGTTCAGATTTAGTTTCTGTCAGTTCCCTTTGTTGCTCCCTGCTGTCTGTCCAAGTTTGAGCTTTGATGCCCAGTGATGCCAGAGGCACACTGCCTTCTAGGCCTTAGAGGTGGTGGGTCATCCCATCCATTTCCGTCCCTCTGACCATACGTGGGTGCTTTGTTGTCTAACCTGTTCCAGTCAGTGTCACCGTCCTCAGTGCCTTCTGAGGAGAGTGGGGCACTAGGTACCTCCCCAACTGTAACTACCAGCTGGCCTTTGGCTTTAAGGCCTCACGTCTGAGAGCCACTGCCTTCACTTGTTCCTGTTTCCCAGAATAATGTAACATTCCATCATTCCTGGAATAACACAGAACAAAATGTGAATTTGGTTTGACTTGAAACATTAATCATTTGACATTCACTTTACATATCTATAGTGGTGAGAATTGTACTGTGATTATTTAAGTGAATTTAATGTGATCATACAGTGAAAATAACCCTGATAATCAACGACAATCACTGAATAATATGTGATTATTTGTACCAGTTCTTGCATTGAAAATTCAACATCATTTTAATGCTTGTCACCCATTACACCATGGGCATTATTATTAGGGAATAAAGTAATGGAAGGATATCAGTGAAAATAAATAGATTTTAATTTTAGCTTCACTGCAATAATGAACCAAAACAATATTTTGAAATATGGTTGAACTACATAACAATGTTTTCAGTGTCATTATTGACTTGAGAACTATTTTAGTTTGCAAATTTCTTTGCACTAAGAATAATTGGAAATGAATTGTGATTATGAACTGACCATTTAAAATATATTTTAAAGAGAATAAACAGATATATTTTTGGAGAAAATTAGGAATGGAAATAACTATGTATCCGTTGGTATTAATAGTTTTAAAATGTTTTGAGGTTGACTGGGATTATTTGATTGAGAGAGGCTGCATGATTATGAAGACTAATTCACCTTTTTCATTGCACTGTTGGTTTCACTAGAACCTGTTGTGGTCTAAGCTCTTGTTGTGTGCAATGGACTGTCACTAATAGCTTAATTAACCTACGAGTCTCAGTTCAGGTTTCCTTTGCCTGTAAGTCAGTCTGTAAGTGAGCGACACATCTGCTTTTCTAAGGGGAAACAGAGATTCTTTTCAAAGGAAATTAAGTGGCAGTTCTCACTGAGAATGATTTCTACCACACACCATCAACAGGGAAGGGTTTTTCTAAAGAATTCCAATCTCTATCTATAAATCTGATGGTATCTGTGTTTGTCAGTTTGTGGAGGATTCAGCCCTTTGTTCTGAGCTGTTTTTATACAAGCAGTTGGTTCATTATGTCTTTGCCAAGACTGTTGTTTACTTTCCCCTTTTACTGTGATTCTGCAGGTTAGAATATTCTGAGAGTCAATAATGGTCACTAACTGAACATTGAATGATTTTGACTCTAACATAACAGTGGCCTTGTTATCAGCTAATTATTCACTTTTGTAATTTCCTCGTTGTGTTGGATGTTACAGAAACAGGCTCTGAGCAATGTTTCCATTCACTTGTGTTGGAGTCACTGACAGCCACGTGGTCAGTCAGTTTCAGGCTGATGGATCAGTTTCTCTGTCCTATTAGATGGTGGTCACTTGATCAGTTTCCCATGGCTCACCTCAGCGTCAGTCCGTCAGCTGCTGAAACCCTCCATCCAGCATTTGTTCCCTCTCGCCATGACGAATCCAATACAGTCCCAGCTTGTCTCCAACATTCTACCTCCACATACTGATGATCACCTCAGATTCTATTGTCTGTGTCCTTGCAGCAAGTTGTGTAAGACACCTATTTCAGTTTTAACCTGATCTATATTATGCTCATGAAGAAAATTTCAAAATTTGGTTCACTGCTTTTAAACCTACCCGTGCCTTCACCCTGTCCTCCCTGCGTAGTCCCACACCTCCCTGAGGGATCTGCACGTAACCAATTCCAGCTGCATGACAGGTTCTTATTTTATTCTCCTCCCTGTTGATGGCTTTAGTTTCAGCTGCCTTGAACCTAAACTTGATAATTCTCTTCCCCCATTCCCTTCAATTCTCCTCCATTCCATAGGCTCTCCTTAATTTCTACCTGTTTGATCAAGGTTTTTGTTTCTACCGTTAAAACTGTCCCTTTGTGGCTCGATAACAGCCCTGTGGTATTGTTGCCGAACTGTTAATCCAGAGTTCCAGGTAATATTCTGGGGACCCTGATTCGAATCCCATCACGACAGATGTGGAATTTGAATTCAATACAAATCTAGAATTGTAAGCCTATTGATGAAATTATTCTTAATTGTCAGGAAAAACCCATCACAGTCACTGATGCCCTTTAGGGAAGGAAGCTGCCATCCTTACTTGATCTGGCCTACATGTGACTCCTGACACACACCAATGTGGTTGGCTCTTATCTGCCCTCTGGGGAATAAATGCTGCCCACAGCCAGTGACACCTACATCCCAGTGAATTAATTTTAAACAAAGCGCTCATTCCTTGGATCATATGGGAAAGAAGCAGAAGGTAACCATTCAGCCCCTCGAGCCTGCTCCACCATTCAATAAGACCAGGCCTGATCTGTTAGTGATTTGTGTTTCATTTTCCCCCAACATCCCTTAACAAGAATCTATCAACCTGTGTCTTAAAATACTCAGTGAGCCCACCTTCTGGGGCAGAGAGTTCCAAAGTTGCACTGCCCTCTGATTGGAAACAAGTCTCCTCATCTCTGTCCTGAAAGGGTGAACACAATTTTAAAGCAGTTCCCTCTCGTTCAGGAATGGCCCACAAGAGGGAACTTCCTTTCCACATCCTCCTTATCAAACCATTCAGGATCTTAGACACTTCAGGATCTTAGACACCCCTCACTCTCACAAACTCCAGCTGAAACAAACCCAGCCTGTCCAACCGATCCACATTTTATTTCTGTCACGCCGGGTGTGATTGGGGATGAAATGTTATGTTTATTATGCAGTAAATGTGTTGCTTCACTCTGCGGTGTCTGAGAGTCAACATGAGCCATACTAGCTTTCCTGTCTCACTGTTGTACATATATCTTACATCACTGTCATGTTTCCACCTCCCTCCCTCCCTCCCTCCCTCTAACCAAAAAAGGAGAGAGATCGAGAAAATCTGTTAGAAAATTGATTGTCACCTAAATGGTACTGAGTCTGATTGTAGAGATTGCATTGTAATTGAAGTAACCAGTTCATAAAAGTTTACTGACAAGACATTTTGAGAGGGGCTGCTGTGTTGGTGGTGGCAGTGCTGCTGGTTGGTATAAGTTAGGGCCGGGGTGAATACTGGGCTTTGGTGAGAAAGGTGAGCATGGGAAAGGCAAGGTGAGATTCTTTTGTCTTCCTCAATAAGAAGAGGCAGAGATGGCAGTTCGGACAGTGTGGAGCTGTTTTAATCTTGCAGGCATTTTTTAAATATTCATTTTATGTGATGTGAGTGTCACTGGCTTGGCCAGCATTGATAGCCCATCCCTCTGAATAGTTCCAGAGTTGTAGAGGAAAGGATAGCAACGATAATTCTCGATAGGAGTGAGAGAGACAGGGTAGTTGTCATGGGGCACTTCAACTTTCCAAATATTGACTGGAAACACTATAGTACCGGTACTATAGATGGGTCAGTTTTTGTCCACTGTGTGCAGGAGGGCTTCCTGATACAGTATGTAGACAGGCCAATAAGGGGCGAAGCCATATTAGAATTGGTACTGGGTAATGAGCCCGACCAGGTGTTAGACTTGGAAGGAGTTGAGCACGTTGGTGATAGCGATCACAATTCTGTTATGTTTACTTTAGTGATAGCAAGGGATAGGTGTATACCACTGGGCAAGTGTTATAGCTGAGGGAAAGGCAGTTACAATGCGATTAGGCAAGATTTAGGAAGCATAAGATGGGGAAGGAAACTGCAGGGGATGGGCACATTAGAAATGTGGAGCTTATTCAAGGAAAAGCTCCTGTGTGTCCCAGATAAATGTGTACCTGTCAGGCAGGGAGGAAGCTGTAGAGCACAGGAGCCATGGGTTTACGAAGGAAGTGGAATCTCTGGTCAAGAGGAAGGAGAAGGCTTAAGTTAGGATGAGACATGAAGGCTCAGGTAGGGCACTTGAGGGTTACATGGTAGACAGGAAAGACCTAAAGAGAAAGCTCGGCAGAGCCAGGCGGAGACATGAGAAGTTGTTGGCGGATAGGATCACGGTAAACCCTAAGGCTTTCTATAGGTATTTAAGGAATAAAAGAATGACGAGAGTAAGATTAGAGCCAATCAAGGATAGTAGTGGGAAGTTGTGTGTGGAGTCAGAGGAGATAGGGGAAGCACTAAATGAATATTTTTCGACTGTATTCACTCTAGAAAATGAGAGTGTTGTCGAGGTGATTACTGAGATACAGGCTACTTGACTAGGTGGGATTGAAGTTCACAAGGAAGAGGTATTAGAAATCTGCAGAGTGTGAAAATAGATAAGTCTACTGGGCCTGATGGGATTTATCCTAGGATCCTCTGGGAAGCCATGGGGGAAATTGCCGAGCCTTTGGCATTGATCTTCAAATCGTCATTGTCTACAGGAATAGTGCCAGAAGACTGGAGGGTAGCAAATGTGGTTCCCCTGTTCAAGAAGGGGAGTAGAGTCAACCCTGGTAATTATAGACCAGTGAGCCTTACTTCAGTTATTGGAAAAGATTATAAAAGGTAGGATTTATAATCATCTAGAAAATAATAATTTGATTAGGGATAGTCTGCACGGTAGGTCATGCCTTACAAACCTTATTGAGTTCTTTGAGAAGGTGACCAAACAGGTAGATGAGATTAAATCGGTTGATGTGGTGTATATGGATTTCAGCAAGGCTTTTGATAAGGTTCCCCACCGTAGGCTATTGTACAAAATGCAGAGGAATGGGATTGTGGGAGAATTAGCAGTTTGGATCAGTAATTGGCTTGCTGAAGGTAGACAGAGGGTGGTGGTTGATGGGAAATGTTCATCCTGGCGTCCAGTTACCAGTGATGTACTGCAAGGGTCAGTATTGGGTCCACTGCTGTTCGTCTTTTTTATAAACGACCTGGATCAGGGTGGATCAGGGTGGGTTAGTAAATTTGCAGATGACACGAAGGTCGGTGGAGTTGTGGATAGTGACGAAGGATGTTGTAGTTACAGAGAGACATAGATAAGCTGCAGAGCTGGGCAGAGAGGTGGCAAATGGAGTTTAGATTAGATTATATTACTTACAGTGTGGAAACAGGACCTCCAGCCCAACAAGTCCACACCAACCCGCTGAAGCGCAACCCACCCATGCCCCTACATTTACCCCTTACCTAACACTACGGGCAATTTAGCACCCAGAGGAAACCCACACAGACATGGGGAGAACGTGCAAACTCCACACAGTCAGTCGCCTGAGGCGGGATTTGAACCCGGGTCTCAGGCGCTGTGAGGCAGCAGTGCTAACCACGGTGCCACCATGCCGCCCATAATGCAGAAAAGTGTGAGGTGATTCACTTTGGTCAGAGTAACCGGAATGCAAAGTACTGGACTAATGGTAAGATTCTTGGTAGAGTAGATGAGCAGAGAGATCTCGTGTCCAGGTACACAGATCCTTGAAAGTTGCACCCAGGTTGACAGGGTTGTTAAGAAGGCACACAGTGTTTTAGCTTTTATTAATAGAGGGATCGCGTTCCGGAACCATGAGGTTATGCTACAGCTGTACAAAACTCTGGTGCAGCCGCACTTGGTGTATTGTGTGCAGTTCTGGTCACCACATTATAAGACAGATGTGGAAGCTTTGGAAAGGTTGCAGAGCAGATTTACTTGGGTGTTGCCTGGTACGGAGGGAAGGTCTTACGAGGAAAGGCTGAGGGACTTGAGGCCGTTTTCGTTAGAGAGAAGAAGGTTGAGAGGTGACTTAATAGAGACATATAAGATAATCAGAGGGTTAGATAGGGTGGAAGGGAGAACCTTTTTCGAAGTATGGTGATGGTGAGTACGAGGGGGCATAGCTTTAACTTTAAGAGTAATAGGTATAGGACAGATGTCAGAGGTAGTCTCTTTCCTCAGAGAGTATTAAGGGGATGGAATGCTTTGCCTGCAACGGTAGTAGATTTGCCAACTTTAAGTACATTTAAGTCCTCATTGGACAAGCATATGGACGCACATGGAATAGCGTAGGTTAGATGGGCTTCAGACTGGTATGACAGGTCGGCACAACATCGAGGGCCGAAGGGCCTGCACTGCAATGTAATGTTCTATGTTCTAATCCTTGGCACAACATCATAAGCTGAAGAGTCTGTTCCATGCTGTACGTTTCTATGTTCTATGTTCTGTAATTCCAGATAATCCTCTTAGACCACAGCACTCCCTCAGTACTGACTGTCTGACATTGCTGCGTCCCCTCAGTACTGACCCTCTGGCATTGGTGCATTCTGTCAGTCCTAACCTCTGACAGTGCAGCGCTCCCTCAATACTGATCCTCTGACAATGGAGTGCACATTCAGTCCTGACCTTCTGACAGTGCAGTGCTCCAGCAGTACTGACCCTCCAGCAGTGAGGCACTCCCTCAGTACTGGCACTCGCTCAGTACTGACTAATTCAAACAGTAGCGCTCACTCAGTACTGACCCGATGACAGTGCAGCACTCCCTCAGTATTGACCCACAGACAGTGCGGAACTCCGTCACCATTGATCCTCTGACAATGTGGAACTCCCTCAGTAATAAACTGCTGACATTGCAACACACCCACAGTACTGACCCTCTGATAGTGCATCACTCACTCAGTACTGACCCTTTGATAGTGCTGCACTAGCTGAGTGCTGTCCTTCCGACAGTGCGGCCCTCCCTCAGAACTAAACTCCTGACAGTGCAGCCCTCCCTCAGAACTAAATTCCTGACAGTGCATCCCTCCCTCAGTACTAAACTCCTGACAGTGCAGCCCTCCCTCAGTACTAAATTCCTGACAGTGTGGCCCTTCGTCAGTGCTGACAGTCCAATAGTGCGGCTCTCCCTCAGTATTAAACTCCTGACAGTGCGGCCCTCCCTCAGTACTAAATTCTTGACAGTGCGGCCCTTCGTCAGTGCTGACAGTCCAATAGTGAGGCCCTCCCTCAGTATTAAACTCCTGACAGTGCGGCCCTCCCTCAGTACTAAACTCCTGACAGTGCGGCCCTCCCTCAGTGGGGCTATCCCTCAGTGCTGACACTCCAACAATGCGGCATTCCATCAGTACTGACACCGACAGTGCGGCAACTCCCTCTGTCCTGCACCTCTGACAGTGCAGCACCCCCTCAGTACTATCACTCTGGCAGCGTAGCAGTCCCTCAGTACTGACCATCAGTACTGACCCTCTGACAAGGTAGCATTCATTGAGGACTTAACCTCTGACAGTGTGACACTCCTTCAGTACAGACCTCCGTATGACCCTCCGACAGTGCAGCACTTCCTCTGTACGACTCTCCGATAATGCTGCACTCCCTCTGTACGGCCCTCTGACAGTGCAGCACTCCCTCTGTGCTGACCCTCTGACAGTGCAGCACTCCCTCAGCACTGACGCTACGACAGTGTTGTTCTCCCTCAGTAATGACCCTTCAATAGTGCAGTGCTCGTTTTGTACTGACCCTTTGACAGTTTAGCACTCCCTCAGTACTGACCTCTGGCAGTGTAACACTCCCTCAATACTGATCCTCTGGCAATGCGGTACAACCTCAGTACTGACCCACTAACAGTGTAACACTCCCTCAATACTGATCCTCTGACAATGTGGTACTCCCTCAGTTCTGACCCACTGACAGCGTGCATTCCCTCACTTCTCACCCTTTGACAGTGCAGTGCTCCCTCAGTAACTCACCTCCGATAGTTCGGCACATCCTTTGTACTGACCCTCTGGCAGTGCACCACTCCCTCAATACTGTCTTTCCAAATGTGTGGCACTCCCTCAGCACTGAGTGCATGGCGATCTGACAGAGGATCAGTACTGAGGGTGTGCCACAGTTTGGAAAGTCAGTGACAATGCGGCACTGCCCCATACTGACCCTCTGACAGTGATGAACTCTCTCAGTACTGACACTCCAACAGTGAGGCACTGTCTCCATACTGACCCTTTGATTGCGTGGTGCTCCCTGAGTATTGACTCTCCAGTAGTGTGCCACATTCTCAATACTGACCCTCTGACAGTATCCCACTCCCACACTACTAACCCTCCGAGAGTGCAACCCTTCCATAGTACTGACCCTTCAACAGTGCAGCACTGCCTCAGTCCTGACCCTCCAACAGTGCAGCACTCCCTCAGTACTGACCCTCTGAGAGTAAACCGCTCCCTCAGTACAAAATCTCTGACATTGGAGTGCTCCCTCAGCACTGACCATCTAACAGTGCAGCATTCCCTCAGTACTAACGCTCTCATGTTGCAGTATTCCCTCGGTACTGACCATGTGGCAGTGCAGCAATCTTCGAGTAAAGACCCTCTGACGTTGAGGTTTCCCTCAGTACTGACCCTCTGACAATGCAGCACTCCCTCAGTTCTGACCCTCTCACAGTGTAGTTCTCCCTCAGTACTGACCCTCAGACAATGCGACACTCCCTCAGTACTGACCCTCTCACAGTGCAGCATTCCCTCAGCACCGACCCTCTAAATGTGTGTTGATCCCTCAGTACGGACTCTCCGACAGTGCGACACTCCCTCAGTACTTACCCACTGACAGTGTGGTGCTGCCTCAGGACTGACCCTCTGACAGTTTAACACTCCCTCAGTACTGAGCCTCTGATAGTGCAGCACTGCCTCAGTTCTGAACCTCCGACAATGAGGTGTTTTGTCAGTACTCTTCCTTGGGCAATGCAGCACACCGTCAGTGCTGACTCTCTGACAGTGCCGCACTCCCTCAGTACTGACCCTCTGACAGTGTGCACTCCCCCAGGACTGACGCTCTGACAGTACAGCACTCACTCAGTACTGACCCTCTGACAGTACAGCACTCACTCAGTAATGACCCCCTGACAGTGAGGTCCTCCCTCATTACTGACCTCTGACAGTGTGGCCTTTCCCTGGGACTGACACTCAGACAGTGCATCACTCCCTCAGTACTGATCCTCTGACAGTGCATCACTCCCTCAGTACTGACCCTCTGACAGTGCAGCATTCCCTCGGTACTGACTCTTTCACAGTATAATGCTCCCTCAGTACAGACCCACAGACAGTGGAGTGCTCCCTCAGTACTGACCCTCTCATGTTGCAGCACTCCGTCAGTACCGACCCTCTGACATTGCAGCACTCCCTTGGTATTGACCGTCTGACAGTGAAGCACTCTCACAGTACTGACCCTCTGATGGTGCAGCACTCTCTCATTACTGACCCTCTGACAGTGTAGCATTCCCTGAGGACTAAACCTTTGACAGTTTGCCACTCCCCCAATACAGACCTCTCACAGTGCTCTTGCTCCGTCAGTGCGCCATTCCCTCCTTACTGACCGACCAACCGTGCAGCACTCCCTCCTTATTGACCCTCCGAGAATGAGCACTTCCTCAGTGCTGACCCTCTGACAGTGAGGTGTTTTGTCAGTGCTGACCCTCTGCCAATGCAGCACTCCCTCAGTACTGACACTTTAATTTTGTTGCACTCCTGCATACTGAACCTCTGACAATGCTGCACTCCCCCGGTACTGACCCTCTAACAGTGCAGCACACACTCAGTACTGATCCTCTAACAGTGCAGCACTCTGTCTATGCTGACACTCTGACAGTGTGGAGTTCCCTCACTTCTGACCCTCCGAGAGTGCAGCACTCCATTCGTCCTGACCCTCCGACAGTGTGACACTCCCTCAGTACTGTTTCTCTGCCAGTGTGACACTCCCTCAGTACTGACCCTGCGACAGTGTGACACTCCCTCAGTACTGACCCTCCGACAGTGTGACACTCCCTCAGTACTGTTCCTCTGACAGTGTGACACTCCCTCAGTATTGACCCTCTGACAGTTTAGCACTCCCTCTGTGCTGCCAGTCTAACAGTGCGACAATCCCTCGGTCCTGCACCCATTTCAGTGCAGCATTCCCTCAGTACTGACCCTCTGACAGTGTGACACTCTCTTGCTAATGCCTCTCTGACAGTGCAGCACTCCCCCAGTAGTGACTCTCTGACAGCGTGGTACTGTACTGTAATGAAACTTTGACAGTGCGGTATTCCATCCATACTGACCCTCTGACATTTCGACGGATCCACAGTACTGACCCTCTAACAGTGCAGCACTCACTCAGTACTGACCCTCTGACAGTGCAGCACTCACTCAGTACTGACCCTCTGACAGTATTGCACTCCCTCTGTACTGACCCTTTGACAGTGTTGCACTCCCTCACTACAGAACCTCTGACAGGGTGGCATTCCCTCAATAGTGCTCCCTCAATACTGACCCTCTGATAATGAAGCACTCCCTCAGTACCGACCCCCCTGACAATGCAGCACTCCCTCAGTACTGACCCTCTGACAATGCAGTACTTCCTCAGTACAACACCTCTGACAGGGTGGCATTCGCTCAATACTGTTCCTCTGACAATGTAGTGCTCCCTCAGTATTTATGCTCCGATAGTGTTGTGCTCCCACAGTAATGACCTTGCAACAGTGCAGCGCTCAGTTTGCTCTGACCCTTTGACAGTGCAGCACTCCCTCAGTACTGACAGTCCGGCAGTGTTGCGCGCCCCAGTACTGATCCTCTGACAGTGCAGGTTTGCCTCAATACTAATCCTCCGACAGTGCAACATTAACTTAGTATTCACTCTCCACAGAGTGGCACTCCCACAGTAATGACCCTCTGACAATGGAGTGCTCACTGCATAATGACCCTCTGACAGTGCAACACTCCCTCATTACTGACCCTCTCACAGTGCAGCACTGCCTAAGCACTGACTCTCTGACAGTACCACACTCCCTCGGTACTGACCCTCTAACAGTGCAGCACACACTCAGTACTGACCCTCTGACAGTGCAGCACTCCCTCAGTACTGACCCTCTAACAGTGCAGAACACCCTCAGTACTGACCCTCCGACAGTGCAGCACTCCCTCAGTACTGACGCTCCGACAGTGCAACACTCCCTCAGTACTGACCCTCTGACAGTGCAACACACCCTCAGTACTGACCCTCTGATGGTGCAGCACTCTCTCAGTACTGACCCTCTGACAGTGTGGCATTCCCTGAGGACTGAACCTTTGACAGTGTGATACTGCCCCAGTACAGACCTCTCACAGTACTCGTGCTCCGACAGTGCGCCATTCCCTCCTTACTGACCAGCCAACAGTGCAGCACTCCCTCCTTACTGACCATCCGAGAATGAGCACTTCCTCAGTACTGACCCTCTGACAGTGAGGTGTTTTGTCAGTGCTGACCCTCTGCCAATGCGGCACTCCCTCAGTACTGACACTTTAACTGTGTTGCATTCCTGCATACTGAACCTCTGACAATGCTGCACTCCCCGGTATTGACCCTCTAACAGTGCAGCACACACTCAGTACTGATCCTCTAACAGTGCAGCACTCTGTCTATGCTGACACTCTGACAGCGTGGAGTTCCCTCATTTCTGACCCTCCGAGAGTGCAGCACTCCATTCGTCCTGACCCTCCGACAGTGTGACACTCCCTCAGTACTGACCCTCTGACAGTGCGGCATTCCCTCAGTACTTACCCTCTGACAGTGTGACACTCTCTCAGTACAGTTCCTCTGACAGTGTGACACTCTCTCAGTACTGCCCCTCTGACAGAGCAGCACTCCCCCAGAAGTGACTCTCCGACAGTACCGCACTTTTTTGTAATGAAACTCTGACAGTGCGGTATTCCCTCCATTCTGACCCTCCGACATTCCAATGCACCCACAGTACTGACCCTCCAACAGTGTGGCACTCCCTCATTACTCACTCCTTGACAGTGTGCCACTCCCTCAGTACTGATCCTCTGACAGTGCAGTACTCCCTCAGTACTGACCCTTTGACTGTTCAATATTAACTCAGTACTGACCTTCCACAGTGCTGCACTCCCTCCGTACTGGTCCTCCCACAGCACAGCACTTCCTCAGGACTGACCTTCCAACAGTGCGGCACTCCCTCAGTATTGACCCTCTGACAGTTTAGCACTCCCTCTGTGCTGCCACTCTGACAGTGCGGCAATCCCTCGGTCCTGCACCCATTTCAGTGCAGCATTCCCTCAGTACTGACCCTTTGACAGTGTGACACTCTCTCAGTACTGCCCCTCTGACAGTGCAGCACTCCCCCAGTAGTGACACTCTGACAGTGCGACACTGCACTGTAATGAAACTCTGACAGTGCGGTATTCCATCCATACTGACCCTCTGACATTCCGACGGACCCATAGAACTGACTCTCTAACAGTGCAGCACTCACTCAGTACTGATCCTCTGACAGTGCAGCGCCTCCTCAGCACTGACCCTTTGACAGTATTGCACTCCCTCTGTACTGACCCTTTGACCGTGTTGCAACCCCTTACTACAGAACCTCTGACAGGGTGGCATTCCCTCAATAGTGCTCCCTCAATACTGACCCTCAGATAATGCAGCCATCCCTCAGTACTGACCCTCTGACAATGCAGCACTTCCTCACTACAGCACCTCTGACATGGTGGCATTCCCTCTGACAATGTAGTGCTCCCTCAGTACTTATGCTCCGATAGTGTTGTGCTCCCACAGTAATGACCTTGCAACAGTGCAGCGCTCAGTTTGCTCTGACCCTTTGACAGTGCAGCACTCCCTCAGTACTGACGGTCCGGCAGTGTTACGTGCCCCAGTACTGATCCTCTGACAGTGCAGGTTTACCTCAATAAAAATCCTCCGACTGCGCAACATTAACTTAGTACTCACTCTCCACAGAGTGGCACTCCCTCATTAATGACCTTCTGAATGTGGAGCGCTCACTGCATAATGACCCTCTGACAGTGCAACACTCCCTCATTACTGACCGTCTCACAGAGCAGCACTGCCTAAGCACTGACTCCCTGACAGTACAGCACTCCCTCGGTACTGACCCTCTAACAGTGCAGCTTTCCCTCAGTACTGACCCTCTGACAGTGCAGCACTCCCTCAGTGCTGAACCTCTGACAGTGCAGCAATCCATCAGTACTGTCCCTCTGATAGTGCAACACTCCCTCAGTACTGACCCTCTGACAGTGCAACACACCATCCGAATTGACCCTCTGACCGTGCAGCACTCCCTCAGTACTGACCCTCTGACAGTGCAGCACTCCCTCAGTACTGACCCTCTGACAATGCAGCACTCCATCCTAACTGACCCTCTGACAGTATAGCAATCCTTCAGTATTGACAATCCGACAGTGCAGCTTTTCTTCAGTACAGATCCTCTGACAGTGCAACACTAACGTATCACTGACCCTCCAACGGTGTGGCACTCCCTCAGTACTGACCTTTTTTTTCTTTTTCTTAATGTTTTGTGGAAATATGGAGACATTGCGTTTGCAGATTCTGAGAAAGCATGAGAGAGACACACAATCCAAGCCTTGTCTGAAACTTTGCAACAGTCTATTCAGAGAGATGCACAGCATGGAAACAGGCCCTTCGGCCCAACTTATTCATGCCAACCAGATATCCAACTTAATTTAGTTCCATTTGCTAGCACTTGGCTGATATCCCTCTGAACCCTTCCTAATCACATATTCATCCTGATGCCTTTTAAATGTCGCAATTGTACCAGTCCCCACCATATCCTCTGGCAGCTAACTGCATGCCCTTGAATAAGTGTTCAAATATTCATAGAGACGATGTAATCTCAAACAAACACCAACCTACGAAATGCTATCACTGTCATTTTCAACCCATCCTTTGGTTCTCCGTTAGGCTGATTTGAACAGAGGAAAAGAAACAGTCTCAGTGACCATCCACCGTCACCTTGTAATAAAGGTTACTTGCAAATTTCACTTGCATGAGATTACCACACCACCCAGTTGCCTGGAAGGTGAGGGTGAGTTGTATTCTCCTGCTATAGCCCATGGTGTCCCACATTGATGTGAGGGAGGGAACTCCAGGATTTTGACCTGAACCATGTAAATAGCTCTCTTACTGGAGTGCCTTTTTAAAGTTGGGAAGTTATTATAGACCAGGAGGACCTGAGAGCTGCTGTCTTGTCAGAGAGAGAGGACTGGTGGGTTGCACACTTCAGGGGAGGGGCGAGGTTGAGAAGTTGGGGCCTTCATGGTAATTTCAGACATGATAGAAATTGAGCCAATAATGTTGGCATCACGAACCAGTTAGCTGAGGTAACTGAGACCCCCCTTCATAGCAGCGGAATTCAATCCCTATAATAGAGCAAGCTTGGGAATTCAACACTAAAATCAACTCGTATGGACGCGCTGGAAACCTGAACCATCAATACAGAGATTGCTGAAGAAGCTAAGCATGTCCGGCAGCATCTGTGAAGGGAGAGAGAGAGAGAGTTCACCTTTCAATCCAGTGATTTCTGCGGAAACGTTCCTTCAGAACAGACCGTTTTGAGGAAGGGTCACTTGAAATGCGAATTGTTCCTCTCTCTCTTCTCCGTTGCTGTCTGATCTGCTGTATTTCCCCAGCAATCTGTGCGGGTGTTTGCTTGAGAATTTGATCCGACTCAATCAGTCATGTGTCACTGAGCAATTCAGTCTGTGTTCATGCCCTGAGGTTGCTTCTGTTGAAAGTTGACAAACGGGTTTAAGGCTTTTAGGAGAAAATGAGGACTGCAGATGTTGGAGATCAGAGCTGAAAATGTCTTGCTGGAAAAGCGCAGCAGGTCAGGCAGCATTCAAGGAGCAGGAGATTCGATGTTTCCGTCAATTCTCCTGCTCCTTGGATGCTGCCTGACCTGCTGCACTTTTCCAGCAACACATTTTCAGCTCAGGTTTAAGTCTTTGTAAGGCATTGCATTCGGAGGGCGGGGGTGCATGGACGAACAGATAAAGATTTACGGGACTTCACAAAGATCCTTATCAATGTAACTTTATGATGTTAATTAAGAAGGAACAGCTCAGCTCTAACATTTCAGTTACTCAGCCAAGGGAAGTATATATGTCATCATAAAGACTTGTTGTAAAGACTGTACAGAACCAAACTTTAGGTACTATGTTTGTACATAATTTTTTTTGTGAATAAAGTCTCTGTTTGAAACTAATATAAATTTTTTTTAGAGGGGGACCAAGCATCTTGAGCTTGTGGAGGCATTGTCCATTTCCCTAATCTTTCTTAAATAAACGCTAGACAGGTTAGATACTCCCCGGGTATAGACATCAAACGGTCATCAATCGGGCGGAGATAGTGGGATTGTCACAGGGGCTCTGTGGTTAGCTCTGTTGCCTCACTCCACCCGGGTTCGATTCCAGCCTCGGGCGACTGTCTGTATGGAGTTTGCACATTCTCCCCGTGTCAGCCTCCGGGTGCTTCAGTTCCCTCCCACTGTCCAAGGCTGTGCAGGCTCGGTGGATTAGCCAGAGGGAATGAAGAGATCCAGGGATAGAGTGGGGGGATGGGATGCTCTGCCGAGGGTCAGTGTGAACCTGATAGGCCGAATGGCCTGCTTCCACATTCTGTAATCAATCCAGAGACCCAAATAATGTTCTGGGCCCTGGGCTCCAATCTTGGGGGTGGCTGTGGGTCACCACAGTGAGAACAGGTTTGGGGATGAACACGGTCCAAGGGGGTAACAGGTTTGTTTTCTGAGGTGTTGAGGGCATGAATGTTCTGTCGAGGTGCTTTGGGATAAACGTGCAAAGGAGGTGCTTTCTGAGATACTGAGGGAGCACTATCTGGTGGTACAGAGTGCAGAAGGTGGAATGGTACAGATACACTTCCCTAATCATTTCCTCAGGGTCCCCAAGGCACGCTGGTGTGGTCATCTGGGATGGAAGCCTCTCCCCATTTTAGAAGATTAAATCAACACTCAGTGAAAAAATAACACAAACACATGCCTTAAACATGGATTGGAGGAAAACTGTTATGAACCTATCATCATTTGTTGCTTGGACACGGTTTAGAAAAGCAGGCACCCAAACAGACCAATGTTGTCGATGTACAGGAAGATCCAAGAAGTTATTTGCAGTTGATGCCTGTCTCCCTGCAGAGGTCATCATCCGAGATCAGGGTTCAGTCCTCAACTGTGTGTGTGTGTGTGTGTGTGTGTGTGTAAGGTTATATTGTGTATCCAAGAAGATAAATTCCTGCTGCTGTTTCAGGTTGATTGGTCCTTGATTTAAAAAAAAATGGCAAAGACACAAATGTAAAAGTTTTTAAAAGCTGCAGAACTCACTTACCTGGGGTAAAGTGAATGCTGTAAAGCTCCCAAAAGAGGTTCGGATGGAAGGAAGAAAAATTAGATTGAGAAGAGACAGTGCCATTCAGGTGCAGAGGTGTTGTTGGAATGTCTATTCAGGATTAACTAAGTCATTTCAGGAGAGGGGAAAACACCTTGGAGATAGTTTCTCAACCAATCTGTTCAGTGATGGTACGGTACTCCTCTGGACCAGGTGGGACTCGAAACTGAATCTCCTAGCTCAGAGGTAAAGACACTACCACTGTCCCTTTCTACCTTCCCCAAGCTGTACAAGAGACCTAACACTTGGCTGCAGACCTCAATGAAAAATAACAAATGTGACAAGGTCTTCAAGAAGGAAGGCGGGAGAAACCAGGAAACTACAGGCCAATCAGTCTGACGGTGGGGAAACTGTTGGAATGAATACTTAGGGACAGAATGAATCTGCACTTGGAGCAGGCAGGGGTTAATCAAGAACAGTAGGTGTGGTTTTATTAAAGGAAGGTCATATCTGACCAACCTGATTGAATTTATCAAAGAGGTGACAGCAATGCATTTGGTGAAGGCTACTTGGAATTCAGTGGGGCTTTTGATAAGGTGCTGCATGGGACACTGATGGCAAAGACAAGAGCCCATTGGGTTGCAAGGAAATTTGGAAAATTGGATCCACAGTGGGCTGAGTGGTAGGAAGCAGAGGGTGATGGTTGAGATGTGCTTCTGTAACTGGAAGCTTGTGCCCAGTGGGATCTTGCAGAGGCCAGTATTGGGTCCTCGCAGTTTGAAAGTTGGAGGACTGATCAGTGAGTTCACGGATGATATGAAAACTAGTGTAGTGGCAAACAGTGAGGAAGATGGGCTTAGATCATAGGAGGACAAACATGGTAAGGGAATACATGATGAACTATAGGGCCCTGTGAAGCACTGAAGATCAGAGGGACCATGTTGTGCATGTCCCCCAGTCACTTAAACACCAGGACAGGTGATAAACTCACCTTTCCTTGTTAAGCACAGAGTTTGAGCTGGGAAGTTCTGTTAGAACTATCGAACACATTGGCTAGGGGACAGCTAGCTTGTTGTCTGCATTTCTGGAATCCACATTTAAGGAGGGATATGTTAGCACTCAAGACTTGGAAAGATGTTGTCTGAGCTGGAGAGTTTCAGTTATGAAGAGCGACTGGAAAGATTGGGTCGTTTTCCTTAGACCAGAGAGATTGAGAGGGGAGTCACAGGTAGATAGGGTAGTGAAGAAGGCATTTGATATTCTTTCCCTGATTAGTCAGAGCATTGAGTAAAGGAGTTTGGAGGTCATGTTGTGGCTGTACAGGACATTGGTTAGGCCACCTTTGGAGTATTGTGTGCAATTCTGCTCTGATTCCTATAGAAAGGATGTTGTGAAATTTGAAAGGATTCAGAAAAGATTTACAAGGATGTTGCCAGGGTTGGAGGGTTTGAACTACAGGAAAGGCTGAATAGGCTGGAACTGTCTTCCCTGGAGTGCTGAAGGCTGAGGAGTGACCTTCTAGAGGTTTATAAAATCATGGATGCATGGATAGGGTAAATAGACAAGGTCTTTTCCCTGGGGTGGGGGAGTCCAGAACTAGAGGGCATAGGTTTAGGGTGAGAGGGGAAAGACTTACAAGGGTTCTAAGGGGCAACGTTTTCATGCAACAGACGGTGCATGTATGCAAGAGGAAGTGCAGGCCAGTACAAGGCTAGTAACATATAAAAGGCATCGGGAGGGGTAGAAGAAAACTCCACAACCACCTGATGAAGGAGCAGTGTTCGGAAAGCTAGTGGTTCCAAATAAACCTGTTGGATTATAACCTGGTGTTGGGTGATTTTTAATTTGAACTGGAAGGGATTAGAGGGCCAAGTGCTGGTAAATGGGACGAGGTTAATTTTGGATATCTGGTTGGCATGGACGAGTTGGGCTGAAGGATCTGTTTCTGTGTTGTACATCTGTTTGACTCTATGACATCACTGAGATGTACAAAATAATGAGAGGTGTTGATTGGGTAGACAGTAAGGAAATATTCCCCTTGATGGAGGAACCAATGAAGACAAATATTGTAAAGACTGGAAGGCAGTGCAGATATTTAAGGTAAGGGGCAGGAGACTTAAGGGGAATGTCAGTGATAAAGTCATACAGCATGGAAACAGACCTTTTGGTTACTCCAAAGTCCATGCTAACCATAATTCCAAACAAAACTAGTCCCTCCACCTGCTCCTGGCCCATATCCCTTCAATACTTTCCTGTTTGTCCAAATACCTTTTAAACATTGGAACTGTACCCGCATCCATTAATTCCTCACGAACCACTCTCTGTGTAGAAAAAGTTAACCCTCATTTCCCTTTTAAATCTTTCTCCTCTCACTTTAAAAGTATGTCATCTCTTGCTGAAGTTTAGGGGGGAATAACCTCCCTAGTCCAAGGGAAAAATTTCTTCACTATCTAGTTTATGAACACCCCTCATTATTTTATACATCTCAACCATGTCATCGAGTAATAGAGACATACAGCACAGAAACAGATCCATCGGCCCAACTTGTCCATGCTGACCAGATATCCTAAATTACCATGGTCTCATTTACCTGTACTTGTTCCATATCTTTCTAATCAATTCCTCTTCATATACAAGCCCTGAAATCCATCACCCGAGGGAAAAGACATCTGACATTCACCTTATATATGCTCCTTATTATATTATAAACCCCTGTAAGGTCACCCCTCAACCTTCAAGCTCCTTTCCATCTAACTCAAACCTTCCAGTCCTGGCAACATCCTTGTAAATATTTTCTGAACAGTTTAACAATACCCCTCCTATAACAGGGAGACCAGAATTGAACACAGTATTCTAGAAGAGACCTGTACAACTTCAACATGATGTCCTAACTCCTATACTCATGATCTGTGTAATGAAGGAAAAAGGCTTTCACCCAGAGGGTGGTGAAAAACTGAATTCACTGCTGGAAGGGCATTACAGACAGAAGCTCTCAAATCATTGAAGAAGTATTCAGATGTGCACTTGCAATGCCAAGACATACAAGGTGATGGGTCTTGAAGGAGAACCGTTGCTGGTGTTTTGAATCTGCAGTTTGTACTGTTTGCCCAAAACGTCAATTTTCCTGCTCCTTGGATGCTGCCTGACTTGCTGGGCTTTTCCAGCACCACTCTAATCTAGACTCTGGTTTCCAGCATCTGCAGTCTTTGTTTTTACCTTATACAAGGTGATGGGCCGAGGGCTGAGAAATGAGGTTACCATAGTTTGATGGTTATTTTTGACTGGCACAGAATCAATGGGCTGAAGGGACTGGTTCTGCACTGTAGACCACTGCGATTCAATAAAAAACAGGACAATGAAGAGACTTTGATTGAGGTGTTGGCACTAACAATTGTCGATGTGGCAGTGCCACAAGGTTGAGCTTTATTCTGACACACTGTCAGACCTGGGTTTGAACTCTGTTCTCGCTCTTTGCAGATGCTTCTGCACCTGCTAAATACCTTTCGCACTCAGTGTTTATTTGTGGTTACAGAGAGGATCTGAGGCTGCAGAGATGAAATCTGATGGTTTGTTAGATATGGGAAGGCGAAGCAGACACTTCCTGATTGAAAATGAAAATCAAACATAGAATTGTGAGGCTGTTAATCTATATTTTGTTCCACAAATCCAGACGACACAAGTTTCAGTACAACAGCAGATGCTTTATTATCGGAGTGCAGCGCGAGATTCTCCATGTCCATGAAAGTAGTTGTGTGTCTACTTGTGGTGACACATAAGGTCTATAATCCACATGGTTGACTGTTGTTACATTGGTTAAGATGGGCAATTATAATTTTACAAGGTCCGGTGAATGTTGATGTCCTGCGATAACAACTGATTATCATATTCTTCATGATCATGTGTCAATAGGAAGAGATTAAAACTGAAGGGTTTTGCCTGTTTTCAATGGGGAATTCACATCCCTATGCTAATATGGAGAGAAGCAAGATAATGGGAGCAGGAGGCAGTTTAACAGGGTTGCGGCCAAGGCTATCAGTCTTGGCTGGGGAGGACAAATACCGTTGCCTGAAGCTGCAGAGGAATCCACATGTGTGGCTGCAATGGATTCCTTCTCGAAGATTCAGTTATCCTACTGAGATGTTCTGTCTATTCTGTAATTGACACTGTCGTGAGTCTGTTTCACAGTGGAATGTTTAACCCTTGAGTGCCCAGTATGCCTTGAAAGAGAATTAAAACATGAAGTGATCCTTTTCTGGCTTTATAACGTCCTCACCAAACTACTCCTGTCAGATATAAACCAGCCGCTCGCTCACTGACACCAATCACCCCCTGTCAAATATAAACCACCCCACAGACACAAATCTCCCCATGTCTGATTTCACCCTGCCCCACAGACAGTGACATTTTCCTCCAGTCTGATATAAACCAGCCCCGCAGTCACTAATACCAATCTCCCCTTGTCTGATATAAACCAGCCCCACAGTCGCTAATACCAATCTCTGCCTGTCTGATATAAATCAGCCCCACAGACACTGATGCCAATCTCTGCCTGTCGGATATAAACCAACTAATTAAAAACAAGGACTGCAGATGCTGGAAACCAGAGTCTAGATGAGAGCGGAGCTGGAAAAACACAGGCAGCATCCGAGGAGCAGGAAAATCGATGTGTCAGGCAAAAACCCTTCATCAGGAGTAGCGGCAGGGAGCCTGCAGAGTGGAAAGATCTTGTAGACAGAGGAGGAAAACTTCTTCAAGACAAAAAAGACTGAGTGTATGCCTCTCATAATTTTGTACAGTTCTATAAGATCCCCTCCCAGTCTCCTAGACTGCTAAGAAAAGAAGTTCTAGCTTGTTCAGCTCTCCTTATAACACTGAGTGCGAGCAACATCCTAATAAATTTCTTCTGCACTCTTTCCAGTTTAATAACATCCTTCCTCGAGCAAGGTGACCAAAACAGAACACATGCTCCAACTGCAGCCTCACCCACCTCCTGTATAACTGTCGTTTGTTGTGAAGACAGAACTAAAGGATGGATACAATTGCTCAGCTGTTTCGTTGTCCTTTGTTATACATTTCCCCAATTTCCATCTGTAGGCACCTACGTTTGTCTTCATCAATCTCTTTCTCTTCATGTACTGTAGAACCTTGTAGCGTCAGTCTTCATGTTCCCTGCAAGCTTACTTTCTTTTGTACTGTTTTCCCCATCTTAATCAATCCCTTGGTCCTTCTTTGCTGAATTTGAAACTGCTCTCAAATATCAGACCTATTATTTTTCTTGGCCCATTTCTATGCTATTTCCTTCAATTGGATGCTATCTAATTTCCTTTATAAGCCATGGATTGGCCCTGTTACCCATTTTGCTTTTGTACCAGGCAGGAATAAATAGTTGTTGCAGATCCCCCATGATTTCCTTGAATATTTGCCAATGCCTATCTACTGTCATATCTTTAAGCAACTTTCACTGATCTATCAACGCCAACTCATGCCTTATATATCTTCATAGTTTCCGTTATTAAAATTCAGCATCCCAGTCTTCAAATCAGCTGGCTCACTCTCCATCTTGATAAAAAAGTTGTATCATGTCATGGTCACTCATCCCCAAGGAGTCTCACGCAGCTAGATTGGCAATGATTCCCTTCTCATTACACAGTACCCAGTCTAAGATGGCCTGCTCTCTAGTTGGTTCATCCACATATTGGTTAAGAAAACCATCCCGTATGTACTCCAGGAATTTTTCCTCTAAGACATTGTGGCTAATTTGATTTGTCCAATCTAGATGCAGATTAAAATCACCCATGATCACAGATGTCTCCATATCACATGCTTGGCTAATTTCCTGTTTAATACTATTCCGATATGACCACTGCAGTCTAGGGGTCTGTGTATGACACCCACTAATGTTTTTTGTCCCTTGGCATTTCACAGCTCCACCCATACAGTCTCCACATTGTCAAAGCTAATGTCCTAAAAAGAGATGAACAAAAATACATGACCAGGAATTGAGATATTTCTGCTCAATTATTGATCTTGGTTTGATGCTAATTAGCCTTGTCGACTTTCAATGAATTGCTTCGTAAAATTTGGGACCGCCAGCAGAAGGTGATGAGCTAGAACAGTGGTGGAATTGCTTTCACAGTAAATGAACATAGACACATTTTGTTGAGTTTTTCACAGTAGATGACAGTGTTTCTCCAGCTGGTGGAAGTGACGGCTGATAGTAAATCCTTAACCAGCACCTTCACTCATAAAAAGTTAAGCCACACAAAAGATTGACTGAGGCTACTTAGTTTAACGTCATTTATTGAAAAAAATGGTGGAGTCTTTAAAAAAGAATGTTACAGCAGAAAACTGAGAATGGCTTTACAAAATGGAAATCTTGCCTGATAAATGTCTTGGAATTCTTGGAGAAAATGGAGGAAACCGTGATTGTAATATGTTTTGATTTTCTGAAGGTGTTTGATAGCACCCATGCATAAGATTACTGAATAAGAAAGGAGCCTTGGCTTTGGAGGTACTGTATTAACGTGGAGAGAGGATTTTTGAAATCCCAATCAGAAAAGTTAGAACATAGAACATAGAACATAGAAAAATACAGCGCAGTACAGGCCCTTCGGCCCTCGATGTTGTGCCGATCCAAGCCCACCTAACCTACACTAGCCCACTTTCCTCCATATGCCTATCCAATGCCCATTTAAATGCCCATAAAGAGGGAGAGTCCACCACTGATACTGGCAGTGCATTCCATGAACTCACAACCCGCTGAGTAAAGAATCTACCCCTAACATCTGTCCTATACCAACCCCCCTTAATTTAAAGCTGTGTCCCCTAGTAACAGCTGACTCCATACGCGGAAAAAGGTTCTCACTGTCAACCCTATCTAAACCCCTAAACATCTTGGACACGTCTATCAAATCTCCCCAAACCTTCTTTTCTCCAATGAGAACAGCCCCAAGTGCCTCAGCCTTACCTCATACGATCTTCCTACCATGCCAGGCAACATCCTGGTAAACCTCCTCTGAACCCGCTCCAATGTCTCCACATCCTTCCTATAGTATGGTGACCAAAACTGCACACAACACTCCAGAGGAGGCCGCACCAGAGTCTAATACAACTGCAACCTCAGGACTCCGGAACTCAATTCCTCTACCAATAAAGCCCAGTACGCCATATGCCTTCTTTACAGCACTATTTACCTGGGTGGCAACTTTCAGAGATCTGTGTACATGGACACCAAGATCCCTCTGCTCATCCACACTACCAAGTAGCCTACCATTATCCCAGTAATCCATCTTCTTGTTACTCCTATCAAAGTGAATGACTTCACACTTAGCTACATTGAACTCCATTTGCCACCTTTCTGCCCAGCTCTGCAACTTATCTATATCCTGCTGTAACCTGCCACATTCTTCTTCGCTGTCCACCACTCCACCGACTTTCGTATCATCCGCAAACTTGCTCACCCAGCCTTCAAGCCCCTCCTCCAGGTCATTTATAAAAATGACAAACAGCAATGGTCCCAAAACAAATCCTTGTGGAACACCGCTAGTAACTGCACTCCAAGATGAACCTTTACCATCAACTACTACCCTCTGTCTCCTTTCAGCCAGCCATTCCTAATCCAAGCCTCTAATGCACTCTCAATGCCATACCTCCGTAATTTTTGCAGTAGCCTACCATGGGGTACCTTATCGAACGCCTTGCTAAAATCCGTATACACCACATCTACTGCTTTACCATCGTCCACTTCCTTGGTCACCTTCTCAAAGAACTCAATAATGTTTGTGAGGCAAGACATGCCCTTCACAAAACCATGCTGACTATCCTTGATCACATTATTCTTGTCCAGATGTTCATAAATCCTATCCCTTACAATTCTCTCCAAGACTTTGCCCACAACAGAAGTGAGACTCACTGGCCTATAGTTGCTAGGGCTGTCCCTATTCCCCTTCTTGAACAAGGGGACCACATTCGCTATCCTCCAGTCTTCTGGCACTATTCCTGTAGACAACAACGACATAAAAATCAAGGCCACTGGCTCCGCTATCTCCTCCCTAGCTTCCCAGAGGATCCTAGGATAAATGCAAGCAGGCCCAGGGGACTTATCTATTTTCACCCTTTCCAATATTCCCCGGACCTCTTCCCTACATACCTCAAAGCCATCCATTCTAATCACTTGTGACTCAATATTCACATCAGCAACAATGTCCTGTTCCTGAGTGAATACTTACGAAAAGTATTGATTTAGTGTCTCTCCAATCTCCTCCGCCTCCTCACGCAACTTCGCACTACTATCCTTGACTGGACCGATACCTACCCTAGCCATCCTTTTATTCCTGGATAGTTGTGGGAAGTTGCATGTGGAGGCTGAAGAAATTGGGGAGACACTGAATGAATACTTCTCATCAGTATTCACTCAGGAACAGGACATTGTTGCCGATGTGAATATTGAGTCACAATTAAATAGAATGGATGGCTTTGAGATATGTAGGGAAGAGGTGTTGGAAATTCTGGAAAGGGTGAATATAGATAAGTCCCCTGGGCCTGATGGCATTGCAGAGCCATTGGCCTTGATTTTTATGTCCTCATTGTCTACAGGAATAGTGCCAGAAGACTGGAGGATAGCAAATATAGTTCCCTTGTTCAAGAAGGGGAGTAGGGATAACTCTAGTAACTATAGGCTGGTGAGTCTTACCTCTGTTGTGGGCAAAGTCTTAGAGAGGATTGTAAGGGATAGGATTTATGAACATCTGGATAGGAATAATGTAATCAAGGATAGTCAGCATGGTTTGTGAAGGTCATTCAAGCAGGCATTAGATAAGCATATGGGGGTTATTGGGCTAGTGTAGGTTAGGTAGGCTTCGGTCGGCGCAACATCGAGGGCCAAAGGGCCTGTACTGCGCTGTATTTTTCTATGGGTAAAAAGTGAGGTCTGCGGATGCTGGAGATCACAGTTGAAAATGTGTTGCTGGTTAAAGCACAGCAGGTTAGGCAGCATCCAAGGAATAGGAAATTTGACGTTTCGGGCATAAGCCCTTCATCAGGAATGAGGAGAGTGTGCCAGGCAGGCTAAGATAAAAGGTAGGGAGGAGGGACTTGGGGGAGGGGCGATGGAGATGTGATAGGTGGAAGGAGGTCAAGGTGAGGGTGATAGGCCGGAGTGGGGTGGGGGCGGAGAGGTTAGGAAGAAGATTGCAGGTTAGGAAGGCGGTGCTGAGTTGAGGGAACTGACTGAGACAAGGTGGGGGGAGGGGAAATGAGGAAACTGGAGAAATCTGAGTTCATCCCTTGTGGTTGGAGGGTTCCCAGGCGGAAGATGAGGCGTTCTTCCTCCAACCGTCGTGTTGTTATGTTTTGCCGGTGGAGGAGTCCAAGGACCTGCATGTCCTCGGTGGAGTGGGAGGGAGAGTTAAAGTGTTGAGCCACGGGGTGGTTGGGTTGGTTGGTCGGGCGTCCCTGAGGTGTTCTCTGAAGCGTTCCGCAAGTAAGCAGCCCGTCTCCCCAATGTAGAGGAGGCCACATCGGGTGCAGCGGATGCAATAGATGATGTGTGTGGAGGTACAGGTGAACTTGTGGCGGATATGGAAGGATCCCTTGGGGCCTTGGAGGGAAGTGAGGGAGGAGGTGTGTGCGCAAGTTTTACATTTCCTGCGGTTGCAGGGGAAGGTGCCGGGAGTGGAGGTTGGGTTGGTGGGGTGTGTGGACCTGACGAGGGAGTCACGAAGGGAGTGGTCTTGGGTGGCGGAAATGACGGCGGATGATTCTCACCTACTCAGAACCCCACTGGTTCTCACCTACCACCCCACCAACCTCCGTATACAGCATATCATCTGCTGTCATTTCCGCCACCTCCAAACGGACCCCACCACCAGGGATATCTTTCCCTCCCCTCCCCTATCAGCGTTCCGCAAAGATTTCCTATTCCTTGGATGCTGCCTAACCTGCTGTGCTTTAACCAGCAACACATTTTCAACTGTATTTTTCTATGTTCTCTATGTTCTATGTTCTATCCTTGACTGGACCTATTGCTACCCGAGTCATTCTTTTATTCCTGACATACCTATAGAAAGCCTTTGGACTTTCCCTAATCCTACCCACCAAGGACTTTTCATGTCCCCTCCTTGCTGCTCTTAGCTCTCTCTTTAGATCCTTCCTGGCTACCTTAAAACTCTCAATCGCCCCAATGGAACCTTCACAACTCATCTTTACATGGGCCGCCCTCTTCCCTTTAACAAGGGATTCCAATTCCTTATTAAACCACGACTCCCTCACACGACTCTTTCCTCCCTGCCTGACAGGTAAATTCTTATCAAGGACACTCAATAGTTGTTCCTTGAACAAGCTCCACATATCGATTGTGCCCTTCCCTTGAAGCCTACTTTTCCAAGCCACGCATCCTAAGTCATACCTCACCGCATCATAATTTCCCTGTCCCCAGCTATAACTCTTGCCCTGCAGTGCACACTTATTTCTCTCCATCACTAGAGTAAAAGTCACCGAATTGTGGTCACTGTCCCCAAAGTGCTCACCTACCTCCAATTCTAACACCTGGCCTGGTTCGTTACCCAGAACCAAATCCAGTATAGCCTCACCTCTTGTTGGCCTGTCTATATATTGTGTCAGGAAACCCTCCTGCACACATTGAACAAACACCGACCCATTTAACGTACTCGAACTATAGCTTTCCCAGTCAATATCTGGAAAGTTAAAGTCCCCCATAACAACCACCCTATTACTTTCACTCTTCTCCTGAATTGTCCTCGCAATCTTTTCTTCTACGTCTCTAGGACTATTAGGAGGCCTGTAGAAAACTCCTAACAGGGTGACCTCACCTTTCTTATTTCTAAGCTCAGCCCAAACTACCTCAGATGGCGAGTCTTCATCCATCGTCCTTTCCACTGCTGTAATACTATCTTTGACAAGCAATGCCACACCTCCCCCCCTTTTACCCCCACCTCTGACCCTACTAAAACATTTAAACCCTGGAACCTGCAACAACCAATCTTGTCCCTGTTCTACCCATGTCTTCGTAATAGCCACAACATCGAACTCCCAGGTACCAACCCACGCTGCAAGTTCACCTACCTTTTTTCCTATACTTCTCGCATTGAAGTATACACACTTCAAGCCACCTTCCTGTTTACAGGCACCCTCCTTCGAGATTGATGCCAAGTTCCTAACCTCCCTACACTCCAGGTCCTGCACCCTAAAACTACAGTCTCGGATCCCATGCCCCTGCAGAGTTAGTTTAAACCCCCGAAAGAGCACTAGCAAACCTCCCCCCAAGGATATTGGTGCCCCTCAGGTTCAGGTGTAGACCATCCTGTTAATAGAGGCCCCGCCTTCCCCAGAAAGAACCCCAGTTATCCAGAAACTGGAATCCCTCCTTCCTGTACCATCCCTGTAGCCACGCATTTAACTGCTCTCTCTCCCTATTCCTCGACTCATCACGTGGCACAGTTAACAAACCAGAGACAACAACTCTATTTGTTCGAGCTCTGAACTTCCAACCTAGCTCCCTGAAAGCCTGCCTAACATCCTCATCCCTCTTCCTACCTATGTCGTTGGTGCCAATGTGAACCACGACTTTGGGCTTCTCCCCTTCCCCCTTAAGGACCCGGAAAACACGATCAGAGACATCATGTACCCTTGCACCTGGGAGGCAACATAGCAAACATGAGTTTGATTAAGTGTTTTATTTTACAGGATGTCAAAGTGTGGAGTACCACATAAATCTGTTCTGGGGGACAAAAAAAATTTACAAAGTATTTTAATGACTTAGATGAGGAAAGTGAGTATATTGTAGGCACGTTTGCGAATGACACAAAAATTGGAGCAGAGACAAGTGGTGAGTATGACACAAAAAGAAGTTTGTGGAGCGATACAGATAGGACGAGAGTTGTTAAAATATGGATATGTGGATGCACCTACTTGACCTTCTATTGGGAATCAAGGCAGGACAAATGACTGAGGTCGCTTCAGGGAAAGTGATCATAATTCTATTGGTTTAATAATAATGATGAGAAAGTATAGAATTGATTTAAAAATGAAAGTTTCAAATTGGAGTATGGCCAGTTTTGATGTTATTAGACTTTGAGAAGTTGGTTGAGGGGGGTTATTCACGGGTAAAGGGACGACTGACAAGTGGGAGGCCTTTAAGAATGAGACAATGAGAGTTCAGTGATGGTATGTTTCTGTATATATGAAGGGCAAGGCGTGGGAAAAGCTCAATGATGAGGGAAATTGCAACTCCTGTCCAGAGAACGAAGGGGACATTCATCAGATACAGACAGCTGGGATTGAGTGAATCCTGAGAAGGGTATAAGGGCAGTCAGAGTACACTTAACCAGGAAATCATGAGGGAAAAAAGGGGGCATGAAATTGCTTTGGCAAATAGAATTAAGGAGAATCCGAAAGGATTCTAAAATTATTTTAAGGTTAAAAGAATAACTAAGGAGAGAATACAGCCCTTAAATATCAACATGGCTTTTCATGCATGGAACCACAGGAGATGGCTGAGACACTAAGCAAATACTTTGTATCAATATTTACAGTAGACAGGAGCATAGAACCTAAGGAACTTGGGAAATAAATAATGTGATGTTAAAATGAGTTCATCTTACAGAAGAGGTGGTATTGGAGGTCTTAAAGCAGAAAAATGGAAATAAATCCTGGAGACCTGATTAGGTATTTCTCAGAACTTTGTGGGAAGCTAGGGAAGAGATTTTTGGACCCCTTACTGAGATATTTGTATCGTCGATAATCATAGATGAGATGCCAGAAGACTGGAGAGTGACTAATGTGGCAGCATTATTGAAGAAAGTTGTATGGAAAAGCCAGCGAACCATAAACTGATGCGCCTTTCACACCAGAGATGCTGCCAGACCTTCTGAACATTTCCAGCAGTTTCTGTTTTTGTTTCTGATACACAGCATCCACAGTTCTTTCAGTTTTTACTTAGTAGTCAGAGAGCATTACGTTTTGGATTGGAGGCCTGTTAGAACATAACAACATCCAAACATTAGAAATACGATCAGGAGTAGGCCATCTGACCCCATGAGTCTGCTCTGCCTTTCAATAACATCATGGATCATCTTTCAATGGGCTAAGGTTCCACTTACCCACCCGCTCACTATAACCCTCCATTCCTTTACTGTTAAAACATCTATTTTCACCTTTAAAACATTCAACAGGTTGACCTCAGCTTCTTCACTAGTCAGGGGATTCCACAGATTCACAACCCTTTGGGTGAAGATGTTGATCCTCAACTCAGTCCTAAATCTGTTGCCCTTGTTTTGAGGTTATGCCCCGTCGTTCTAATTTCACCCATCAGTGGAAATAGCCTCCCTGCTTCTGTCTTATCTATCCCATTTATAATTTTACAACCCCCCTCCCACATTCTTCTGAATTCCAATGAATATAATCCCAGTCTGCTCAATCTCTCCTCACAAGCCAACCCCCTCATTTCCAGAATCAACGTAATCCACATCCTCAGCAAACCCCACCCCAGTACCATCTCATGTAAGGTGATGAAAAGTGTATAGAGTACTCCAGGCATGGTCAAACCAGCGCCCTATACAGCTGAAACAGAAAGTCCTAATTTTAAACTCTATCCACGGCCAGTGAAGGACATTATTCCATTTGTCTTCTTAATTAGCTACTGTACTTGCAAACTATGCTTTTGTGTTTCATGCACAAGAACACCCAAGTCCCCCTGCACAGCAGCATCCTGTTTGTTATTATTCCTACCAAAATGGATGACTTCACATTTACTAACATTGTACTTCATCTGTCAGACTCTTGCCCATTCACTTAACCTGTCTATATCCTCCTGAGCACTTTGCTCTATCATTCATTTAAGTGCCTTCTGCGAACTACAACATACTACACTTGGATCTCAAACTCGAAGCAATCTACCTCAATTGTAAACAATTGCAGTCCCAACACCCATCCCTGAGACACACCACTCGCCACTGATTGCCAACCAGAAAAACACCCATTTATCCCCACGTTTTGCATTCTGCCAGTTAACCAGTTTTCTGTCCATGCTAATGCATTGCCCGTAACACTGTGCATCTTTATCTTATGCAGCAGCCTTTTGTTCAGCACCTTGCTGAATGCCTTTTGGAAATCCAGATACACCACATTCACCAGTTCCCCATTGTCTACCACGCTCATTATGACCTCAAAGAATTCCAATTAATCAGTTACACATGACCTGCTTTTCATGAACCCAAGCTTTATTAAATAAATGTGAGGTGCTGCATTTTTGTAAGGCAAACCAGGGCAAGACTTATACAATTAATGGCTGGGCCTTGGGGAGTGTTGCTGAGCAAAGAAACCAAAGGGAGCAGATGCATCACTCCTTGAAAGTGGAGTTGCAGGTAGACAGGGTGGGGAAGAAGGTGTTTGGCATGCTTTCCTTCATTGGTCATAACATTAAGTGTAGGAGTCGAGATGCCATGTCTCAGCTGTACAGAACATTTGTGAGGCCCACGTTTAGAATTATTCCAGACAAATCTGGCTGACCATTTCTATGAATGATTTCGTGAAACTTGAGGGGATGTAGAAAAGATTTCCAAGAATGATGCTGGAACTGGCGTGTTTAAGGTATAAGGTGAAGCTGAATAGGCTGGGGCTTTTCTTTTCCCTACAGTGAGAGGAAAGGAGGCTGAGGAGTGGCCTGAACAAGACCCTATAAAATCATGCAGGGCATTGATATGGTGAATAACCAAGGCCTATTTCCTCGAGTGGGAGAGTCCAAAACTAGAGGACAGCAGATTAAGGTGAGAGGAGAAACGTTTGAAAAGAACCTGAGGGCTAACCTTTTCACGTGTATGTATGGAAACAGCTGCCTGTGGTAGTGGTGGAGGTGGGTTCAATTACTGCATTTAAAAGGCACCTGGATGGGTGTATGAACAGGGAACATTTAGAGAAAGATAGGCCAAATGTTTGGCATATGGAACTCAGTCAGGTTGGGATATCTGGTCAGTGCAGTTGGACCGAAGGGTCTGTTTCTGTGCCTGTGTTTGTATGACTATAATGTTTGTTAAAACTGAAAAGAAGCTCTATTTTTACCACAGCTGGAATACTGTGGACTGTTCTTGCAACTCATATCACAAAGAAAAGGTACACTGGACTGTGAGACAACCCACATGAGGTTTAGTCGACTGATCCTGAGGATGGAGGGACTGTCTTGAGAGTAGAGACTGAGTCGTTTGGGCCTATACTCATTAGAACATAGAAGATTCAGTGGTGACATTCTGAAACATCTATTATTTTCAGGAAACTTGATGGTGTAAATGCAGAAATGTTGTTTCCCCTTGTGGGAGAGTTTCGGACCAGTGAGTAAAATCTCTGAATTAGAGGTCACAAATGTCAGGCAGAACAGAATTTTGTCTCCCAGAATGTAGTGAATCTGTGGAGTTTGTTTCCATAGAACACTGTCGAGGCTGGGTCATTCAGTATTTTGAAGGCTGAAATGGGCAGGTTTTGATTTGGTAATTGAATCAATGCTGACAGTTAAACGCTGAAAAGTGGAGGTGAGGATTATCAGCTCAGCTATGATGTCATTGTTTGGAAGACCAAACTCCATTGGCTGAACAGACTGCTTCTGGTTCCCTCTCATTGACTTTTGCTCTAAGTTAGTCTTTTCAGAATTACATAGGTCTCATCTAAATTAGCCTCCATTTCATGTTTGAAGCCCAGCTGCTTCAATCCCTCCTCATGAAAAAAGACAGGGTCATCTTTCTCACTGATTGATGGCATTGCGTTCTGCCTCTAATGCAGTGACTACATTTATAGTCCTCCAGTTCTGTTGAATATTTGTCAAACACAACCACGGCTGTCACAGAAAATGTTAAAGACTGATCAAAACTACATTTAAACTACCATATCAAGCACACTGTCGGCATGTGATGCATGGAATACACACATTGCATACTAAAGTTCTCTCAGTACTCATCCGTTAAACACTGCAAGGGTTGTTCCGAGATGATTTGCTTATGTGTGTGTGTATGTCTGTGCCTGTAAATGATAGTCTACTTGTATAACAAAGTTTCGATGCATAGTGTTGTTCCCTTTTTATTCTGGTACCAAGCATTTCAAAATCAGAAAGACAGTGGGTAGGAGTTCAAGCCCCTTTACACGGCTACATCAAATGTTTTCCATGATTGTACAGCTCATGTAATGTGCTGGGTAAATCTCCCTCTATATTGTGTTGTCCAATGCAATCATGTCAAATATATTTTGGTTTAGACACAGAGTAGAGCTGCATCCAGGATTCTCTAAAAATAAAATCCTCCCAGTGTCGATACAGAATAAATTGACCTCTATTATATGAAACCTTCCATGAGATGTGCAGTGTAAGGTTAATTATAGACTAAATATGCATTACATTGAACCATTAAACATTCCTCAGACAAGAATAATAGTGCAGAGACACAATGAAAACACTAACACAGTAAAGTCTTGCAGCCTCATTCCTATCAATCATTTCCAGATCACTCAATACTCAGACAGATTTTTGAGAAAATCTTGCTGTCCTGACTCAAATCTCTCGAAAGAAATGGATGAATTTGACTGAGAGGCAATGTTGGTGAGGTGTTGGCTTCATGTTATTGAGGAAAACATTGTCCGATTGTGGAGAGGCAAAACAAGGCATCAGAGATAAAGAAAAAAGGGGGAAGGCAGGACGGGAAGAGAGAAAAAGAGACACAGAAATATTAGCTGTGCCAATGTATCTCTTAATTATAGTTTTTTGACTATACATGGCAATTGACACCTCTGTCATTCAACAATCATACAACTTATGTATAAAAAAGTCCTAACGTCAATTAGTATTGGAATCCATTGAGTTATTTGCATTTTTTCCACAATTCGTGTGCTGTGCTTGTGGGGAAATATAAATTAGGGTTTTGTGGTTCTGTAATCTATTCTGAGAATTCTATTTCTGTGTTTATTTACATAAATGCTTAATTGGCTTCAAGGAAGTGATGATGGCAGTAAAGCCAGTGAATGAAGTGATTTGGTGGTAAGTTTCAAATTGAAACAAGTTTATTTTAAGAATGTTGACCATTTGCAGAAGTGAATAAAAACTTATGAAGCCGAATTGCAACAGATTTTATTTATTTCTAAAAGATAAATAATTTAAATTCAGTGCTGAAAATTCTGCAAATTTAGAATATTCACGTGAAAGACTAGAAATGACATCAGGAACTGCCACAACAATTACATTTAATTGATATAGTTGTTACGAGGTTTCGTTACACGTATTACTTAATGGTAAGGGTCAGCAATGAGTCCCTATCCCCAACTGCCCATTGAATAACTTGCTAAAGCCACTTCAGAACACAGTCAATTACTTCCCAGTGGGTCTGGAATCTCATGTTGGCCAGACCATGTAAAGATGACAGATGCCTTGTCATTCGTGAACCAGCTGTTTTTGTATTTTTCCATTGACTCGGGTTACATGGTCACCATTTGTCTTTTTTTCTGATTCCAGGATTTCTTTAAATTCAAATTTCACCCTGGGCAAACGATGATATTCCTAACCCTGGCCATCCAACATCAAACTGGAGTTCGAGAATACTGGTCTCATGATATCATCACTGTGATCCTGTGAAAGCAGAGGAATGCAATAAATCTGACACTTTACATCATGAACAAATATTGGAGTGGAATACTGGCAAGAACTCTCTTGCTGTTCACAGCAACATCACAGGAGACTTTGCATCCAATCACCAATCTAAAATCTGTCTGAAGAGCCTGACTCACCGTCATTTGCATTTGTTGAATTCTTCACTGAATTATGAAAGCGTTAGTCACATATCCCAAGAAGGTGGTTATCAGCTCCCTTTTTGAAGGCCTGCCATCTTGTTCGGCTAATTATGGTTGATCTTTCTTAAGAAGCTTTATTCCAACCAAATGGCTTCTCAGTCGAGACTGTAGTGCTGGAAAAGTACAGAAGGTCAGGCAGCATCCGAGGAGCAGGAGAATCGACGTTTTGGGCATAAGGCCTTCATTAAGATACCTAATGTAGCTGTTATGGATGAAACATTAATTTTCCTGCTCCTTGGATGCTGCCTGACCTGCTGTGCTTTTCCAGCACTACACTCTCAACTCAGATCTCCAGCACCTGCAGTCCTCACTTTCTCCTGATGGGTTTCTTAGTCAGGTTCGGCACAGGAAAGGAACCATCGCCTTTTTGTTGAACAGGTAGGGCAGACCAGTAGGAAGGTCACACATCCTCCTCTGAAGGACAATACTGAACCATGTAACATGGTTCAAAACTTTGGTAGGTCTGTGATTATCATTCGTTACTTCAGCAGTTTCATTTCATACTCTTTCATTAATTGAAGCTACTATGGTAGAGATTGGTTCTGGAACTTTATTCCAAACCTTTTGATTGCTTATTACATACTCATAATGCCTCCTTAACCACTTTCTCAAACTGTCATATTAGCTTCAATGATTGTTTTATTGACTCATGGAACACGGTGGTTGCTTTTAGTTGTCGGTAGGTGTCCTTCAGAAGACGGCAGAAAGCTGCCTTTCTGAAATAACATGTTCCAAAATGACCTGAGGAAGGGAATTCCAGATTTTGACCCAGTTACAGTAAAAGATCGATGATATATTTCCATGTCAGGATGCCGAGTAGTTTAGAGAGGAGCTTACAGTGGTGCTGTTCCCATGTATCTGCTGTTCTTATCCATCGGGATGCAAGTGGTAGTGGGAAGGTACTGTGTAAGGAAGTGGCTAAGTTACTGCAGTGCAGTATTTTAGATAGTGCATATGGCAGGTATGCCTGAAGAAGGGCTTATGCCCGAAACATCGATTCGCCTGCTCCTTGGATGCTGCCTGGTCTGCTGCGCTTTTCCAGCAACACATTTTTCAGCAAATGGCAGGTTCTAAGCATCAGATTTGGAGGCAATGGACGCTTGTGGATGTGCTGCTGATCAAGTGGGATGCTTTGTCCTGGACAATGTCTAGCTTATTGAGTGCAGTTGAAGGTGCTCCTGTCCAGTCAAAGGGTGAGCTGTGCTATTACCCTCCTGACTTCTGTCTCTTAGACAGTTAATTGGCTTTGCAAGTCAGGAGGGTGAGTTACTCGCTGCAGTATTCCTAGCCTCTGGCCTGCTCTTACAGCCATTGTATTTATATGGAGTGTCCAGCTCAATTTCTAATGAACAATAAAACCCAGGATGTCGATGGTGAGGGATTCCGTGATGGTAACACTATTGAATGTCAAGGGGTTTTTGGTCTCGCAGGTTTGTGGTGTGAATGCTATTTGCCACTTGTCAGCTCAAGGCTGGAAATTGTCCAGATTTTGTTGCGTTTGAATGTGGACTGAGCAGCCACAAAAAAAGTGCTAGATCAATGCAGATTTCACTTCTGACCTTCTGAGGGAGGGAAAGGCATTGCTGAAGCAGCTGAACATGATTGGGCCAAGGACACTTTCTTTCGGAACTCCAACAGAGATTTGCTTTGGCTGAGACGACTGCCCTCTAACAAGCAGAGCCACCTCCCAATGTGTGAGGTCTGACTGCAGGCAGCAGGGAGGTTGTCACCTGATACCCATTGAATCCAGTTTTGCTAGGACTCCATAATATCACACTCTGTCGAATGTGACCTTAATGTGAAGGGCTGTCACTCTTCCTTCATTTCTGGAATTCTGTTTTTTGTCCATGTTTAAATCAACTAGGAGAAAGTGAGGACCGCAGATGCTGGAGATCAGAACTTAAAAATGTGTTGCTGGAAAAGCGCAGCAGGTCAGGCAGCATCAAAGGAGCAGGAGAATCAACGTTTCGGGCATAAGCCCTTCTTCAAGAATCAGGCTTCAGAAGGGCTTATGCCCAAAACGTCAATTCTCCTGCTCCTTTGATGCTGTCTGACCTGCTGTGCTTTTCCAGCAACACATTTTTAAGCCTTGTTTAAATCAAGTCTGTAATTCAGTCATGAGCTGAGTAGGCCTTGCGTAACCCACATTTTATGTCACCGAGCAGGTTATTACTGAGCTAGTGCTGCTTGATAGCACTGTTGAAAGCACTTTCCTACACCTAACTCATGATTGAGCATGGACTGATGGAGCAGTAATTCACCAGGGTGGATTGACCTATTTTCTGTGCACAGGACATGCCTGGCCTATTTTCCACATTGTCCATGCCAGTGTGGTAGCTGTACTGGGTGTGCTTGGCTAGCACAAGTCATCAGTATTATTGCCAGAATTTTATCAGGCTCCATAGCATTTGCAGTAACCAGTGCCCCCCGCCCAACAGTGCCTTGATTTCACATGGAGAGAAGCGAATTCCCTGAAGACAGGTAGCTGTAATTTTGGTGATCTATAGAAGATGCCGAGATGGATCAGACAATTGGCACTTCTGGCTGATGATTGCTGTGAATGCTTCAGCCTTAACTTTTGCGCTGATGTGTTGTGCTCAAGGGGATATCTGTGGAGCTTATTCCTTCAATGAGTTGTTTGATTATCAACTTTAATTCATGACTTGATGTGGCAGCACTGCAGGCTCAGACCCCAGTTTCCTGAATTAATGGTCTAGCCACAAAATCTCCAGACTATAACTCCAACCCCCGCTCCATGATCTGGAAATGCACAACAGAAGACCGCTTATTCTTTGTATTTGAAGATTCCAACAATGCTTCATCTATTCGCTTAATTTGTTAGTCTTGAAAATGCTTTACTTCACAGACTTTAGGATATAATGTTCTGTTTTCAGTTCTTCTCTCCAACTGGCAAGGTCATCGATGTCACACTGGCTTTCCTCCTCATTAATTGCAAAACCAAACATTTTTCACCTCATCTTTAAACTTACTGATCAAAATTGCTACATTCTTGACTAGATCGTTCATATACACTGCAAACAGCAAAGGATCCAGCACCAAGACATATAGTAAGCCACTGGACACAAGATGTCTTCACAATGTCTACCTTCGACCATTACCTTCTGCCAGCAAATAAACCTTCGATGCAGTTGCCAAATTGCACCAGATCCCATGAACCCTTTGCATATTGATGATGCAAGATCTGGTCAAAAACCTGATTGAAGTCAAGAAGCATCACATCCACTTTTTACACCCGATGACACATCTCATTGCCTCTCCGGAAAACAGAGAGGGAGAGTTAAAGTGTTGATGTTGGGTTCCTTCCATATCCGCCACAAATTCACCTGCACCTCCACACACATCATCTATTGCATCCGCTGCACCGGATGTGGCCTCCTCAATATTGGTGAGACGGGCCACCTACTTGCGGAACGCTTCAGGGAATGCTCCTGGGACGCTCGGACCAACCAACCCAACCACCCCGTGGCTCAACACTTTAACTCTCCCTCCCACTACACCAAGGACATGCAGGTCCTTGGACTCCTCCATCGCCAGACCATGGCAACACGACGGCTGGAGGAAGAGCACCTCATCTTCTGCCTGGGAACCCTCCAGCCACAAGGGATGAACTCAGATTTCTCCAGTTTCCTCATTTCCCCTCCCCTCACCTTGCCTCAGTCAATTCCCTCGAACTCAGCACCGCCCTCCTGACCTGCAATTTTCTTCCTGACCTCTCCGCCCCCACCCCACTCCGGCCTATCACCCTCACTTTGACCTCCTTCCACCTATCACATCTCCATCGCCCCTCCCCCAAGTCCCTCCTCCCTACCTTTTATCTTAGCCTGCTGGACACACTTTCCTCATTCCTGATGAAGCTTTAGCCCGAAACGTCGAATTTCCTGTTCCTTGGATGCTGCCTGACCTGCTGCTCTTTAACCAGCAACACATTTTCAGCTCCGGAAAACAGAATCAATCACTTCCGATATGATATCACTTCCACCAAAGCCCTGCTGAATTTTATTGCTTAAACCTTACAATTCCAACTTTTAATGAATGCTGTCTCTTAGATTTATTTATTAACTTCCCTCAAGCTTTCTACTTTTAAACATAGGTTGATGAGCGAAACTACATTTTGCCATTTCGCTCCTTTCACCCGGTGATAACTCTTTCTTATCTCTCTGACAGCTAATTTACTCTAGCTGAAATAATCTTGTGTCTCTTCTGTTTCATTCTGGAAAATGGGAATGGAATTGAATACAATGTTGAGACCAACAGCAAACTGTCCGTTTGTTCTTGACACTGTCAGTGTGTTCACCCTCAGAGGTAGGAAGACTCTTTGTGCTGATAATACGGCAAGTAGCGCCTGATGTATCATTCTCAGCTGGCGCGCAACTTCCTGTTTCTATGTGCCAGCAGCAAGCCACACATCTCACTTCTGATCTGAAAATAAACCCAGGGGATACAATCTGGCAGAAACACCTGCCAATGTGGCCTATATCAGGACACAGAGTGTGAAGTGATCACATTGAAGTGACATTTGCAAATCGACCTTTCGATCTCTATTTCACGGTCTGATTCCAGGATGTCGTTGGACGAGTCTGTCGACCATCTAACAAGCTCATTCGATTCACTAATGTCTGGAACACATTGACATGCACCTTTCATGTCTTTGATCGTGTACTACTTGTTACTCTCTCTTCAGATTTAATGTTCCCAGCTTTTGATTCTGTCTTCTGTATCCATCACCTTCCCAGCCGAATACATTCTGTTTGATCTATTTCCTAAATTTTGATCAACTAAACAAATAATACAGTTTAGTACAGACAGGTATGTTGGTGTGTCCGATTAACAGAATCAATATATGGAGAGATCACCTTGGCTGTATCTAACTCTGACCGACATTGAATTCAAATAAACCACAGCACTGTGTGGTTTCAAACTTTGCAAATCCTCTCTCTTTGATAGATCTTGTTCTAACGGTTAATTCTTTTCTTGATTATTTCAGAAACTATTACTAAAAATCCCTATTTTAAACCAAGTTTCAAATATTATTAAAAGTTGCAGCACTGGCATTTCCTACAGTGAGCTTTGTGGTGTTTAAATGTTCTGGTCAAAATTTGCTTCAAGCAGAAGACTGAACCATTGGTTTCTCCGAGTTCCCAGCTATTGCCCTTGCAGTTCCATAATAACTGCAAGCTATTGATAAGCCCCAGAATGAACAGAATGTCCAGGCCCTGTACACATCCAAACGCCATGATGGAGGCCTCGAAGCCCTCCATTTCTTCCTGTCACGCCAACCCAAGCAGTACATGCTCAACCTCAACTACATTTTCTTTCAATCCTCCCACTTCCTCCAAACCAAAGGGGTAGCCATGGACACCTGTGTGGACCCCAGTTATGCCTGCCTCTTCGTCAGATATGTGGAAAAGTCAATCTTCCACAGCTACATTGCCCACCTTTACCACTGCTACATTGATGACTGTATCAACACCACCTCATGCAACCACTAGGAGGTTGAACAGTTCATCTACTTTACTAAAACCTTCCACCCTGACCTAAACTTTACAGGGACCATCTTGGACACCTCCCTTCCTTTCCTAGATCTCTCCATCTCTATCTCCAGTGACCAACTAAACATTTACTACAAGCCCACTGACTCTCACAGCTACCTGGACTACACCTCCTCCCACCCGACCTCCTGTAAAAATGCCATCCTTCATTCTCAATTCCTCTGCCTCCACCGCATCTGCTCCCAGGAGGAACAGTTCCACCATAAAACATCCCAGATCCTTTATCAAAGACTGCAATTTCCCCTCCCACATGGTCGATGATGCCCTTGAACCCCATCCCTCCAATCGCAACAGGGAGCCCTCCTGGTCCTCATCTTCCACCGCACCAACCTTGCATACATCATATCATCCTCTGCTGCATCCACCACTGTAAACAGACCCCATCACTCGGGGTATATTTCCTTCCCTACACATATCGGCATTCCGGAGACACCATTCCTTCCACGACTCCCTCGTCAGGTCCATGCCCCCCCACCAGCCCACTCCCCACCACTGTCACCTTCCCCTGTCACCACAAGAAGTGCAAAACCTGCGCCCACACCTCCCCCTCACCTCCGACAAGGCCCCAAATGATCCTTCCACATCCCACAGAAACTTATCTATACTTCCACAAATGTCATCCACTGTGTCTGTTCCACCTGATGTGGTCTCCTCTGCATCAGGGAGGCAGGACACTAACTTGCGGATCATTTCAGAGAACGTCTCTGGGATACCCGTGCCAACCAACCCCACAGCCCCGTGGCTGAACACTTTAACTCCCCCTCCCACTCCACCAAGAACAGCCGGTCATATTCCTGTTCAATTCCAATGAATAAATACAAAATAACCGAGTCTGAATTTGGGATGATATTAATAGGATTTATTTCGATCTAAGCATGAACAGATTATTTTGACTGAACAAGTGGAGAGATTCACTTCCTGAAAAAGCAGCTCAAGTGATATAAGCTGGCACCAAACCGAGTTTGGCCAATACTGAGGCAAAACTACAGCATCCAGTCTTGAGTGAAATAAATAAAGAAACTATCTCAACCCTGGAACAAGATAGAGTGTATTAAAAATGAACAAAGACACGAGTATTTTAGGATATAATAGAAAAGTAATTTATAGTATATTGAAATGCAAACAGAGATGTGAAGTCTCTACATTCTTCCTAGCTAAATTAATCATTTCAGAAATGCCTTTGTTAATTTTCATGTATCACTCGTCGGTCCATTCCACAAACCTTGCAAGGTCCTTGTTAAATTCTGAACCATCAGGCGATGGTTCACAGTGGTTGCGAGTTTCATGTTACAGCAAATTGTGCTGTTGTCCACTGTATGCCAATGTCTTAGTTAAAAATTTAAAGCAATCACAGCTCCAAACATTTACAAAGTATCACTATGGATCTTCCTTGAGTCCAAAAAAAAATTCCCTTTGATCAATGATTTCTAAAATTTGCTCCCATATCTGTTGTGAAGGACGTCTTCAAATAACTTGAAGTGCAAATGGTTCACATCAGTCTGAATACAGTAACATTTCATGTATTACCCCACACAAAAAAAATCAAGCAATTTTGTTGTCACCGGTTGTTCTAAGCAAGTCTAGGATGGACTGTTTTATCAAACAAAATCATTTCCAATTTTGTGAGGGCTCGTCTATCTTCTGTACAATGGTCTGAATTTTGTATCTGAATGCAGATGTAACTGGTTGCTCTGGGTAAAAGTACAGTTTGTGCCTTTCACATTGTCAATGTATATTGCTGACTTTAGGTGAATAAAGTGATGTAGTCCCAGGCATCGTCTGGCACCATTAATTAGACCATTAATTTCCACATCACTAGCCAGACTATCAGGTGGAGTTTATTGATATCATTGAAACGAAGGCTTGGAATATTTCTGGTATGAATCATGTGAATTAGAGCCTCTGAACGAGACAAAGTAGGAAAGATGAATTTTGGAAAGATAAAGTTTTCACGGCAGAGAGAGATCACTTCGCCCACCACACCTGTATCACGTGAAAACAGAACCTTCCAGCCAACACCCATTTTATAGCATGTTGCCCATAACCCTGCAGGTGATAGCACTTGAAGTAAACATTCGGGACCATTGTGTAGGGTCTAATCCATTATCAACTTGATATGATCTCCAATGCTGTAAGTCCTGGCTAATGGGGAAAAAGTAGGGGCAGAACGCCCATTTCTAAACGTTGTTTCTCAGGACACTTTGACAATTCTTGACTTCATATCATTGTAAACTGACATTAAAAAAATGCAGACATGTTCCCCAGAAACGCTGACAGCAACATACCTTTACTCAGCCAAGATCAGCAAGATGAATTAAGAAAGTTTTAAAAAATCTTTCTTTTAACTGATTATTGACAACACAGATTTCACAAAGTGAAAAGTACAGAAGGGAAGGGTGGAGGGCTGGGTGTGGACGATGTTTACTTGTGAGAAACAAAGCTCACACACTTCAATAATTTCAGTCCGAGACAAAATCTGAATCAGTGGTGCCCTTTAGTTTACTCTTGCAAGATGGTGTGATGTCCACTGTCGACAAGGCAGGGACATACACACTGAAGTCAACTAATACACGATATTTATGTAATTTGGTTTCTATTTTTTTATTTCATTGTTCCTCCCCGTTTACATTTTCCACTTCCCTAAGATCGGCGCCCATTACTCCTGTTTATCTCTTGCCTTATCCAGCCTTGTCTGTGACAAAATGCTTATTTCTGGTCTCACAAGGCCATTTGACCTCATCCCGCTGTGGCCCATTGTTAGGCATATCCTTTCTTCACCATTATCTACTCCCTCCATCTGTGCCTTCCCCTACCATACGGATCCTTATGACCCTTTTAATTGGGGTTTGTTCCTGTGTTTCGGTAAAAGTGGGAAACAGATATTTATACCTATTGTTTGTACAGGCGTATCTAGCTTAACTCCCTCCCCTCACAGCATCTTGTCTATTCGTCTGTAATATCTACTATTGTTTTGCCGTCACGTTTCATTGTTGCATATAATTTTAGCTAATACAAAAACAATTATGCATTTCCTCCACATAGTTTCTATTCTTGTTGACTCAGCTCTTGGCTGAAACAATTACACACTGGTGTGAGTTCATTTACTTTGTATAAGTAATTATAATTGTAGAAGTAACACTACTTTACCTATATCCCACACACTGTTCCCTGATGTCTAGTTGCATTTGTGAGCAACAGGTGAACCTGCGAACCAGATTCAGGATGGTACTGCAGGTATTTCAGCAGATACTGTGTAAACGGAATTCTCCCATAAATCAGCAATGACATGAACATTTATTTTTTATGGTTTTGAAGCCAAATAAAATTGAACAATATGGTGGGACAAGTTCCTTTCATTTCTTTGAACTAGTATCAAGGGACACTCTCTGTGGACCTGGGGTGGCAGGAGGATCTTTAACAGCAGAATGTGAGGGAACAAAGTTACCGTTGGAAATCCAGATAGACTGGAACTTGTTTCACTGGAGGGTGAGAGTTCGGGGGGTGACCTCATCTAAGTTTATAAAGCCATGAGTGGAAAGGTGAATGGCTCTAATTTACATGATTCATCTCAAAAAATATCACATATCAATAAACTCCACCTGACCCTCTGGCTAGCGATGTGGAAATTAATGGTCTAATTAATGGTGCAGACGATGCCTGGGGCAACATCCCTTTATTCAACTAAACATTAACAATGTGAAAGGCACAAACTGTACTTTTACCCAGAGCAGCCAGTTTCATCTGCAGTCAGACACAACTTAAAATTCAGACCATTGCACGGAAGATAGACGAGCCCTCACAACACTGGAAATGATTTTGTTTGATAAAAGAATTCATCATAGACTTCCTCAAAGCAACTCATGTCAACAAACTTGTTTTTTTTTGTGTGTGAGATAACACACGAAATGTCACTTTAATACGATTGATGTGAGTCACTTGCATTTCAGAAGTTATTTGAAAACATCCATCGCATTAGATACGCGAATAAATTTTACAAATCATTGATCAAAGGGGACAATATTTTTTGGACTCAAGGAAGATCCATAGTGACAACTTGTAAATGTTTGGAGCTGGGATTGTTTTCAATTTTTGACCCAGACATTGGCGTATTCTCCTTATGGCGGGGAATTTCGACAATAGGGAACATGTTTTTACAATGAGAGGAGAAAAATTTTTAAAAAGATATCAGAGACAACTTTTTACACAGAGAATGGTTTGTGTGTGGGATGATCTGGTGGTGGATACTTACAACCTATAGAAGACATTTGGATAAGTAAATGAATATCAAATGTTTGGAAGGATTTGGGCCAAGTACACACAGGCGGGATTAGTTTAGTTTGGGATTATGACTGGCATGGACTGGTTGGACTGAAGTGTCTGTTTCCATGCTGTATCACTCCATGACTCTATGACTATTTATCAATGTTTCTCAATATTAAACAGTGCTGTAGTGATCCTCGAATGAACTGTTGATGTTTAGGTTGTGTCTGAGACTCTGCGAATATTTCCTTCAATGAAAGGAGTGACTAGTTCTCCAAATTTCACAACTGAAAAATAAACTTTTCTCCAGCATTGTTGCTGAGTAGATGTGTTCCTGCGGAGGCAGTGGTTATGGTTTGCAGTTGGCTTTCCACCAACTGGTCAACAGTGAGACAAAATATCTTTGATCCCCTGCAGAAACTCCACCTGCTTCCAGTAAATGAAACTGGAAACTCAAGGACCTTTTCTGCAGTCAGCTTAATTGCTGCCAACTATTGTATCTGGCCGATTAAAGGGAAAATGAATCAACTAAAGTAAAATCCTACCAAACAAACTATATTTTCCCATTTACTCACAATGGATACATTTCACTTGGCATTTCTTCTTTAAAAAGGAAAGTCACTGAATACAGCATTCACTGTATGACTATCAGAAACAGGACATTGAATGCAGTGACATTCTGGTTAATCCAGCCTGTTTATTGAGTATCTTAAAAGCTCCTGAATATGAAGTTAATGGATCCAAATCCCACATTGCAGTAACATTTGTTATCATCTCAAAGTAAATTAACAAACTTGAATTGGTTCAAACTCACATCACTTGTTGCACCATTCTCTGATTCATGTATCTCATTAAAACAGAGTGGGACCTTTATACATGGTTAACACTGGTGTCCTGTAACAGTGAATTTTTGCTTATTTCTATGAGTTAACTGCCCCTGTCAGAGCTATCAGTGAGCAGAGAAATGTACTGTTTATAACCTACATTCGTGGTAATGATTATTGTAATACTCTCTAATTTAACCAAACACTCCTGATGTACCCAGACAGTTACCTGCAATGGTTTAGATGTTGAGGATTTAAAAAAAACCATATAGACTGTCCTGTTCTGGTTCATTAGATGCTCTTTCAAAAGTTTACCTAGGTGTTATGTATCACTGCCAACTCACTTTTTGTTTCTCAGGCACACAGCTTTCCTTTACTATGCATTTTAGGGTTGGAGTAATTTGAAAAAAAAGATGCAAGAAGAGACATTCTGCAATATAAGGAGGTGCTTCTAATCTTCGGGTCCAAACTGTTTAGTGACATCCACTCACATTCTGAACATAATCACTTTAGACATGCTCCATATTAGGTTGCCTAAATTGAATTTAGAAACGCAGATTAAAAATGGGATGTTATTTTGTAAAGTGAGAGAGACTCTGAGTGACAGCAAAAATAAAGTCACTCATTTTGTTGGTTAATAATATTATTGAAGTTCTTTTAGCTGTATCTGCTTGTGGTGGAATGTAGAATTAAAGGGAGTTAACTTCTAATTGAATATTCTAAATATAATCACTTTGGACTCGTTCTGTATTCAGTTGCCTAAATTGAATTTTGAAATGTTTAGTATGAATTACATGTTATTTTGTAGTGGGGCAGAGACTGGCAGTGTCCAGGGAAAAAAAACCTCAATTGTTTTACTAGCTAGTAATACGTTTGAACTTTGATTTTAGTTTTATCTGCTTGTGAATGAATGTAGAAATAAAAGGAGCTAACTTTCGAATGATTTTTTTAAACAAAATACTTGCAACTATCATGTGAAACAGACCTGAAGCTACTCAATTTTACTTCCACCATTTAAGAAACTCTCCCAAAGAAGCTATCCAGCAAAATAATTATCCCAAGATGTGTATATAAACATGTTTAAGCGTAACCTCGTAAATACATGAACCCATGTGTTCGGGCTGTGAGCTGATACCAGGATCCAGTCTCAGCCTCCAGCAGGAAACCAACAGGCGGAAGCTGTGAGCCTGCCCTTTCCGATGGCCATATAAATCCTAGGCACTGGACCGTAATTCAACACTCCTGGGTCGGCTTTGTTTAGAAAGATCTTGACAGAACCGCTTCCCAGAAGTTATCAGAATGATTGTGTCGACAATTTGTCTCAGTTTATTACTGACTTTCTTATCATGTGAGTGTTTTTTTGTTCAAGTCTGCCTTTGTTACTGTCTCAATGTTAGTCTACCTCAGGAATGTAAAAGACACAGCCATCATTTCATCTGCATTAATGCTCATGGTTTATTTCTTTTCTTTTTTAAAGGTGTCCAGTCGGAGATTGTTTTGACCCAGCCAGAGGCAGAGACTGGCCGTTCCGAAGGCAGCCTGGAACTGACCTGTAAAACCAGCGGGTTCGATCTTAGCAGCTACTACATGTACTGGGAGTGGCTGCTGTACTACAAGATTCCATCCAGCAATAACTATGCACCAGCGATTAAGGGTCGATTTACTGCGTCCAAAGACACTTCAAGCAACATTTTCACGTTGGACATGACTAACCTGAAGATCGAAGACACCGCCATCTATTACTTTGCAAGAGACAGTATAGCTATTACTGGGGCCAAGGGACCATGGTGACAGTGACTTCAGGTAAGAACTTTGAACTTTCTTAGTGACTTTTTAAAAACTTTCTATTCATGTGACTAATTTCTGAATTAAATGAAACTTAGATTCTGTGCTGAGTTTGGTTTAGTTCGGATTGATTTTTGTTCAGACTGATTATAGACTTCAGTTAAGGCTCAGCAAATAGTTAAAATGGTGATGATGGAGTCAGTTGCTCGGTGTATCTCTTTTTTTGATCAGATGGGCATTCTATGTGGCTGGATTACTTGAAACACCTAATGTCTCTTAATCAGTCAGCTATAAATAATCTTTAATGTCAGTGACAGTCACTTTAATGTGAGTTTTATTATCAACAACAAACGCTAAGAATTCAAAGATGTTCATGATATTACCAAACATTACTAAAATATGCTAAAATATCATTATTCATTTCTTGAATATATGTTCTTACCATGATTATATTTTCTCATTTATTTTGTTAATTTTGTTGATGACAAGCAGGCTAGAAACTGTCATAAAAGTTTCTTGCGGTGCTATATTGCATTCTGTTGATTAGAGTCTGAGTTTGTTTTACTTGATTCTGTTGAATTGAGTTGATTGGATTTTGGCTTTGTTTTAGTTGATTCAGTTGAACTGTGTTGATTGGATTCTGACTTTGTTTTTACTTGATTTTGTTGAATTGTGTTGATTGGTTTTTGAAATTTGTTTTATTTGATTCTGTTGAATTGAATTGGTTGGATTCTGAGATTATGTTTTATTTAAATCTGTTGTTTTGAGTTGATTGGATTCTGATTTTATTTTCCTTGATTCTGTTGAATTGAGTTGATTGGATTCTTATTCAGTTTGTGAAATTGATCTGCGTTTTCACGCTTTCTGAATCGATGTTTTCTTTCTGGTGAGGAGATTGACTCTCTGGAATACTTTTTATTACCAATATTTGTGAAGTTCTTTTGTTTTTCATGAATCATTTCTGCATTTGTTAAACTTATATGACACATTTTTCTCTGCATGATTGAAAACATTACATCCATTTGTAATGGTCTGAAAAACAACTTAAGGCAGAAACTCGGAAGCGTGAGAAATGAAAAAAAAACGAGTTTTTAATGCATTGACTTTAAAAAAAACTCAGTTCTAATTGTAAACTAACTGAATTTTGTTTGAGTAGCCTCATTCAAAATAAAATTTGGGACTAAAATCTGAAACTGCAGAATTGATCAGATTACATAATTGAAACTAACTTAAAATTATAATGTGGTAATATTTGTCCATTCAGTAATTTTGTTTTGACCATGACGTGATTAATCAATATATGCCTTTAACCTCACTCTACTGTGCGCTGCAGAAGATTGTCATGATCAGGAAGGGTGTGCAGGTTGGAAATAAATTGAACTATTGCCAGAAACGTTACAGTTTTAAGTGTTAACTCCCCTCACAAACAAGGTTGCTATTATGACCTGTTATTTCTATTCAATTTAATCATTAGTTTGCTTGATTCTGAGCAGCTTCGTCAGACTTCAATTTGGTTTTTTTTGTGAGGTTACATCATGTTCTTGGTTCTGTTGAAAATGTTTGCAGAGCTAGTTCGGCTGCAAACACACTGTGTTGTGATCGTTGATCTGTTGAGGAGGGACTGTGCTTGGGTAACATTAAATGTGTTATATTTGGGAAACCATTTCTGGTTTCTACATTGTTTTTGCAATGTTAACACGGTTGGTGACAGTGAACGGCTCCAGGTTCCTCATTCAATGCAATCAGCATGCGAGTTAAAATTTCATAAAGTCTATTATTAAGTGAAAGGCAAATCGCAAAGGTTTTAGAAATGAAAGGAAAACAAATATCTTCAGGTGCCATTTTTACTTAAAATAAATAATTAAGGATTAATCTAATCCATGCTTTACAATCCAAATTCAAAACTCAACTATCTAGTTCAATCACAAGGTCTGTCTTTAAACAGTTTACAAGTCATAGAGAAATATCAATAGAATTTCAAAAGTCTAATGTTCTAATAGTTCTTGCTCTTGAGCAAAAATGCCATGACTGTGCTATAATTGATCAAGAAACACCTTTCAATTCCGCTGTACATTACATACATATTTTTCTGGCTGGCAAAGATCATTGGCAAAGACCATTTGGAAATTCTGCTCAATTCTATGAAGAACAGATTAGTTTCACTGCTTTGATCAGTTTCACACATAACTTGAGTTAATTAATTGTTATGTCTCTGATTAAACTGGATTTGCAGGATAAAAATAAAACATTAACTGAATTATTTAACCTGCACAGTGCTTTAGGTGTTCCCAATCTGTGCATTTTAAATAAATAGTTACATTTTACAACAAAATATCAACTGAAGAGTCATTCTTTCGGAAACAACTGCTATAGTGAATTATGTGACCAAGGCCAAATTTCGAATTGATTAAAGTAATCCACTCATGAACTCGCAGGGCAGCATGGTAGCTCAGTGATTGGCATTGCTGCCTCACAGCGCCAGGGTCCCAAATTTGATTCCACCCTCAGGTGACTGCCTGTGTGGAGTTTGCACATTCTCCCTGTGTCTGCGTGGGTTTCCTTCGGGCGCTCTGGTTTCCTACCACAGTCCAAAAGATGTGCAGGTCAGTGATTGTGCAATTGAGCACAGCCATAGTGTTCAGGGATGTGTAGGTTAGGGTGCACTGGTCAGGGGTAAATATAAATTAGGGGGAATGGGTCTGGGTGGGCTACTTACTGTTCAGAGGGTCAGTGTGGAATTGTTGGGCCAAATGGCCTGTTTCCATACTTTAGAAACTCTCCTCTTAAAACCACGGGAGTACTTGCTGCAAACGCAGAGAATCCATTTTACATCGATGTGTTCAGGCTTATGCAGAGTTCACAAATTTGCAGAAGACATGAACTAAAGGATAACAGAGCAAATTGTTTATTCAGACACTGAAAATAGAGTAATATTTATTTTAATTAATATACTTGACCGATTTATTGCAATGTAGCGATCGGAAGGAATCTGGTCACATTAGTTAAGTGTGACAATCATTTAGATTAGATTTCCTGCAGTATGTATCGGGCCATTTGAAGACCCTCTGTAGAGTAACCCACCCAGACCCATTTCCCTACCCTATATTTACCCCTGACTAATGCACCTAACTCTATGGACAATATAGCATGACCAGTTCACCTGACATGCACATCTTTGGATTGTGGGAGGGAATCCACACAGGCACAGGGGAGATTGTGTAAACTCCACATAGGCAGTCACCCGAGGCTGGAACCGAGCCTGGGTACCTGGATCTGTGAGGCAGCAGTGCCACATTTACTTAGACATCCGTTAAAGCGGGCAACTTCAGACAGAAGCATGTTTTCAATTCATACCTTTTTAAACATTTTAGTTCATTAAAAGCAGTTAACAAGAAAATAACTTTGCCCTAATTCCTTCAACAGAAATGCTTTCCACACTGGAATGCAGTATTGTTTATGCAGTGCATGCAAAATCTCCACAGTTCGAGGAACATTTTAAGAAAATCTAAAAATAATTTAGAGAATAATCCATTTCCTCCAGATCTGTGCTTTAATTGGCGATATTTCCCACGTCAATAATTTTGTTAAATGCAATGACTAATTAAGTTTGTTAACTCAGTGGTTATTTATGTTCATTGTGAATACATTCTCGTTCACATTAATCCACTGGTTAGTTCTTCTGATGAATATTCAATTACAGTGAACATATTTGACGTGAGGAGTTGAGCAATGTATCCTCTGGGATTAAGTCTGTTGTACAGTTTGTTTCAGTGCTATCTCTGACTAACTTAACAACGGTCCTGACCATTTGTAAATTGTCCAGTTCGGATACCTGAATCTCAGACAGTTCAATTTCATCTCGCGCTTCAAAACCACTTTTATCTGCCAGAAATACAATATTCGATTAGGTGCCTCAGAATTGAGAGCCCTGACTAAGTTGTTCCAATCAGAACGAACGTTTCAGGAACAAAAGACAGATAGCAAGAGTTTTGAAATTGGTTGCTGGCAACAAGGGATATTTGATTGAGCGAGGCAGAGGGAAATATGCAGCATAGTTTCTTGGTGCCTCAGTTATGCAGGACATGTTTCGTGGCACAATGTAGAATCAGAATTTTTTTTGCATCTTATTATTTGAAAACCTATTATCAGCTTTTAATGACACCGGCAATGGTCTTATTACACTTCAAAACATTTTAATCTTTTTCAAACTAAGTAGACCGTCTGGTGCAGCAACATTCACAGGGGAAAGAGGAAGAGAGTTCGAGGTTGGAATCCAGTGACAGTGAATTGATGGCAATGCAATTCCTAGTTTTATTGCTCTGTAGTTCCCATAGAGTTTGAACAATTTGGAGCTGCTGTCAAAGTATTCTTGGATAAATGTTGAAATGTTACTTTCATCGTACAAACATTCTGGAACAATCCCTGGTTGTGGGAAGGTGTTAATAACTAACATGGTTTATCTCAACAGGTGTGAGCTCTTGTGCCAAAAACATGAAAACAATTTGGTGAAGAGGGGGTCTTTGGATGCGAAAGGTTAACCTTGCCTTTTTCCACAGGAGCTGCTAGACCTGCTGAGTTTCTTCAGAAGTTTCTGTCTTTATTTTGGTTTTCTAGCATTTAAAGTTTGTTCATTGAAAAACATTCTGTTCGATTAAGCACGTTCTTCAGAGAAAAGGTACATTTGAACAAATTGCGAATGTTCAGAGATATTATTGAATTTGAGCGCCCTGATCTTGAGCTGTAGTTTCACAAGAAACTGTTATGAAGTAACAACACACTCCAGAGTGCAGTGGCTGCTGTAATTGGGTGGAAGTTATTTTGATCACGCAAATAGAGAATGTCAATGATCCCGTTCCAAATAATCAACAGAAGTTTTTTTTAAAGCATGTGTCAAACAATTAATTTGTTGAAATATTTTAATAAAAAGTATTCACGGCCAGTACTAGCTTAATGAATGACACAATGATAGGAAGGTAGGAACAAGAGGAGGGCACTTAGCCCCTCGAGCTGTTCCCCCACTTACTTAGATCATGGTGCATCTGTGAGCTAAATCCACAGGTCTCCCTTTGGCTAAAACTCTTTAACACCTTTGTTTAACAAGCAAAAACTATCCCAGATTTACTGATTCGACTGCCCATAACAAAGGGAGACACCATATCTGAAAGACATTCCTGTGAGTACTGGAATTAATTGCTCATGAAAGTAAACTGTAAATCTCTGACAATTTCCAATTGAAACATCCCAATCATCATATTTCATTAATTTAACACTATACTTCCCTGGAATCAAGAAATATAATGTGTGATTGCCTTGCTAAAAATGAGGAGAAAGTGAGGACTGCAGATGCTGCAGATCAGAGCTGAAAATGTGTTGCTGGAAAAGCGCAACAGGTCAGGCAGCACCCAAGGAGCAGGAGAATCGACGTTTCGGGCATGAGCCCTTCTTCAGGAAGGGCTCCTTGGATGCTGCCTGACCTGCTGCGCTTTTCCAGCAACACATTTTCAGCTGTTGCTAAAAAAGAGGGAAGCTTCATTCCTATTATATGATTAAGAAATAGCTCTGTTCATTCAGTGAAAACACAGTCAAATCACACAAAAAGAAACCATGATTTGGAGATGCCGGTGTTGGACTGGGGTGTACAAAGTTAAAAATCACACAACACCAGGTTATACTCCAACAGATTTATTTGGAAGCAAACTGATGAAGGAGCGTCGCTCCTTTATCAGGTGATAGTAGAGCGTCGCTCCGAAAGCTAGTGTGCTTCCAATTAAACCTGTTGGACTATAACCTGGTGTTGTGTGATTTTTAAAAAAGGAAACCATATCATCTTGTGTAGACACACAAGTGCCTCAAATAATTTTCAATTCTTCCAGTGGTTGTTTGGATCTCTAGACAGGTGTGGAAGTGTCAGACTTTTTATATCGCCTTGAGAAACCAGTTGTCAGCAGTCTATTTGAATTGCTGAAGTTTGTGTGGTATTAGCACATTCACAGCGCTGTTAGGAAGTGAGTCCCATGGCTGTGATTGAGGAAGAGGAAACGGGCAGGGAAATAGTTGAGAGTCAAGCTGAAGTCTGATTTGGAGGAAAGCTTTACATGCATGTGTGCCCTTATCCTCAAGGATCACAATTTGGAACATGCTGCCGAAGGGACATGTCAGCATGCAAAATGGAAGCTGAAGAAGGCATCTCGGCCTCTCTGGAAGGCTATTCCATTCATGGGATCAGCATTAATCTTGCTGCTCACCGGTCTTCCCAACACTCGATAACATTGAACCTGATTGTTTACGGTTCAACAAAAGAATGGCGAATTCTTTTGGAATTCTCCACCACAGAAATTCATAGATTCAAGACTCAAAGATTCTTGAAAGTGTTGTCTCAAGTACCTAGTGTGTTGAAGGTGTTTGGCACATGTACCTTCATTGGTCAGAGCACTGAGTGCAGGAGTTAGGGCTTGATGTTGTAACTGTCCAAAACATTGGAATGAACTGCCAGAGGAAGCGGTAAATGCAGAGATAGGTCCCACATTGAGAAGACATTTGAACAGCTACAGGAACTGGATCGGTCTGGATGGATATGGGCCAAAGGCAGGCAAGTGGAATGAGTTTAATTTGGGAACTCTGGTCAGCATGGCTGGGCTGGACCAAGGGAACTGTTTCTGTGCTGTACGACTTTATGACTCACTGACTTTATGGTGGATAGGCTCAAAGTTGGAAGGTGGTGAGCAAGTGAGGGGCTAGATTGGGCATGTGGGAGAGTTTGGGCTGGTAGGTTGGTTGGCTGGCTGCTGGGTAAGCTTGCATGTACTCTGTCTGGCAAAACGTGGCATCAAGGTAAACGGTAATGGTCACAGGATAATTTGGTCAAATTGTGCTTGGTAGGTGAGGGGTAGTTTGAGCTGAAATGCAGGAGGTCTGTCTTTGCCAGGCTGGTTTATGGAGAGGTGGGCAGGATGCCAGGCTGGTTAGTGTAGAGGTGGGCAGAGTGCCAGGATGTTTCAGGGGGTGGAAGGTCACTAGAATGAAATGACAGGTGGACGTGTTGTCAAAATGCAAAGCTCGGAGTCTGGCAAAATGGTAGGTTGTAAAGCACAGATGCCAAAGGAGCTAGGATGCAATGTGCACAGGTTGTCTTGGGTAAGATGAGAGGTCAGTGGTCAAGGGCTGAGGTCATGTCTTGGGGAGTCGGCTTTTGTCAGAGGTTGTGAAAATGATGGTGCCAGGTCCAGTCAGGGCCAGATTCGCCATGGGCCAGGTGCAGGGTGGCAGGAGTGTAAATGACTGAAAGGAATTGAGACCATATGTCCATCTGGAATATAGAGTATAGAACATTACAGTGCAGTACAGGCCCTTCAGCCCTCGATGTTGCGCTGACCTGTGGAACCAATCTGAAGCCTATCTATCCTACACTATTCCATTTTCATCCATATGTTTATCCAATGACCTTTTAAATGCCCTTAAAGTTGGCGAGTGTACTATTGTTGCAGGCAGTGCGTTCCATGGCCCTACTACTCTCTGAGTAAAGAAATAACCTCTGACATCTGTCATCTATGTCCTCTCCTGCTAGCCATCACTATTCAAGGAAAAAAACTTTCACTGTCCACCCTCTGTTTATCTTTTATGTCACAATTAAGTCACCTCTCAACCTTCTTCTCTCAAACAAAAACAGCTTCAAGACCCTCATCCTTTTCTCATTAAACATTCCCGCCATACCAAACAACATCCTGGTAAACCTCCTCTGAACTCTTCCAAAGCTTCCACACTCTCTCTACAATGTGGTGACCAGAACAGTACACAATACTCCCAGTGCCCAGCCACACCAGAGTTTTGTACAGCTGCAACCTAACCTTGTGGTTCTGAAACTCAGTCCCTCTATCGATGAAAGCCAGCACAAAGTATGGCTTCTTAACAACTCTATCAAACTGGCTGGCAACGTTTAGGGATCTATGTACATGGGCACCGAGATCTCTCTGCTTAACCACACTACCAATATGGATTGCCTTGGATGTGTTTTGTGTGATAAGGGTTGTGTGTTCCGGGCATGAATGGGTGTATAGCAGGGTAGTGTTTGTCAATGTGAGTGGAAATTTAGGTCTAGACAGAGTAAGTGCAGTGGTTAGTCTGAAAGATGAGGTTTGGTGGTGAACTGCGTGTCAGTTTGATAGTTATTAAAGTTAAAGATTACTTGTTCATTTCTCAAATCATATTTATGAAAATACTCAGCTGTAACACTCCAAAGTCTCTGTACCTTAATGGTCCTCCATTTTTCAGAGGCCTCCAGAATTCAGATCATTGTAAATGAGATGTTTCAACTTCCAACCAATTGGCCTGAGTTCAGCCATGACAGCCATCCTCCCCGTCTCTGTGCTCAGCTCCTGCCTGTGCTGCTGCTGCTGCTGCTGCAGTGACCTTCCTCCCAGAGAGAATATTCTGCCTTGCATTGATAAGTGAGGAAGGCTCACTGGACCTGATTTCCAAGTATGGGGATGGCAAACACGAGGGGACACAACTTTAAAGTGAGGAGAGATAGGTATAAGACAGATGGCAGAGGTAGTTTCTTTACTCATTGAGTAGTAAGGGTATGGAATGCTTTGCCTGCAATGGTCGTAGATTCGCCAAGTTTAAGTACATTTAAGTTGTCATTGGACAGGCATATGGATGTACATGGAATAGTGTAGGTGGGATGGGCTTCATATGAGTATGTCAGGGTAGCGCAACATCGAGGGCCGAAGGGCCTGCACTGCGCTGTAATGTTCAATGTTCTATGATTCACTCTGATTTCTCTCCGGGGGTACTGCCAGCTGTTGGGTATTTCCAGCAGCACGGTAGCTAGTGGGGCGGCATGCTGGTTCCGTGGTTAGCGCTGCTGCCTCACAGTGCTAGGGACTTGGGTTCCATTCCAGCCTCGGGTGACTGTCTGTGTGGAGTTGGCACTTTCTCCCCATATCTGTATGCATTTTCTCCCACAGTCCAAAGATGTAAAAGCTGAGGGAATTGCAAATGTTGTGTTCAGTGATTGGGAGGTTAGGTGCATTAGTCAGGGTTAACTGTAACATAATAGGGTAGGGGAATGGGTCTGGATGTGTTTCTTTTCAGAGGGTGGGTTTGGACTTGTTGGGCCAAATGGCCTGTTTGCACACACTGTAGAATTTCGATGAATCTGCATTTCCTTGGTTTGTATTTTGTGAAACTTCTTTGCTCTTCATAGCAATCCATTGAAAGTGTCAGTTGCTAAGATCTTCAAACAGTTCCTGGGGTGGGATCAGGATGTTCTTCTTCCTAAATGATATGGTCAAGGTCGAGGGCATGTTTCTAAAGAGGGAACCAATGATCATGATCAGCAACTGGTAGGAAACAAAAATAAACTCTAGTTATGCTGTAGACTTCAGCGGGAGCATACTGGCAAACGTTTACAGCTGAGGATACATTTGAGTAACTGATAAGGTCAAATTAACATGCTCAATTGGTCATTCTATTGTAGAGACACCATCTCCCCTCACGCTTTATGGCCTGTTCTCCTCCTGTGAGGAGCACAACACCGATTCTGCAATCTTTGGTTGTTTGGTGATGGACTATTCCCCTGACGTCACCAAGGTAACCTGGAAGAAAGGTGGGGAGCTAATCACGGATGGATTGAAGACTTACCCATCAGTGAGAAACAAGAAGGGAACCTACACCCTGGGCAGCCAGTTAACCCTGCCCGGGTCAGCGGTAGATTGCCCCAGCAAAATCTACTGTGAGGTTCAACACAGCGGGTCACACAGGAGCAAAGAAATGCCATGTCCAGGTACGTATTGTGGGAACTGAGATAAACAGAGCATCTGGGATTAATATGAATAAGGCATTATTTATAACCATTTTCACTGAATCACCTTATAGAGCACAGGTAAAAGGCCCTTTGATCCATCCAGTTCACGCCTATCAATAACAGCCACCTAACTATTCCAGTCTCATGTGCCAGCACATGATCCATTGCCTTGTGTGACTTGCCCTTGCTAGGATGCATCTCAATACTTCATACTTATTATAAGGGGCTCAGTTTCTACATGAGTTATAGGTGCTGTGCTCCAGGCTAACACCATCCTCTGTTTGATTTTGTTTTCCCTGAGATCCACTTGGAACCTTACCTTCACCCTGTGCCCCCGAGGCATTGATCTCTCCATCAATGGGAAAGGTTTCATCCAGTTTACCCAGTCTATGCCTAAAATAATTCTAGACATCATGATAATCTTCTCCCTAATTCTCCTCTGCTCCAAGGAAAACCCCTGCCTATCTCATCTAGTTTCATAACTAAAACCCTCCAACCCAGGTAAGATCCTGGCAAATCTCATCAATACTGCCTTCAGTGTAATCACATTCCTTCGATAACATGCACACAATGCTTCAGTATGGCCTAACCAGTGTTCTGTTAAGTTCCAGTATCATCTCCCTATTTTTCATTGTCAATGTCTAGGCTAATAAAAGCAAATATCCTCCCACCTTCTTAGTCTGTTTATCCAGACGACACAGTACTATAGGGGATTGGTGGGTACATGCACCAAAGATCCTCAGGCCTTGCCAGGGTTCCACCATTCAAAACATCATACCTCACAGATTCTTCTGCTGAATTACATCACCTTATATTTATCCAGAATAATTCCCACTTGCAACTTCTCTTCACATACAACCGACCCTTTTATATCCTCCTGCAATCTAAATCCATAATGCTCATGACTTACCAACATGACAGTTTTCATTTCATCTGTGAATTCATTGGTTAAACCTCCTAAATTTGAGTCCCAATCGTTGGTATGTAAGAGAAATAGCAAGGAAATCAGCACCAATCCCTACAGAACACCAGGAGACATAGATTTCCAGTCACGCAGACACTCAATGACTATTATCTCCTGCTCCTATCACTCAGCCAGTTCTAGATCCAATCTGTCAAATTAACTCGGATCCCATTGGCTCTGATGATTGTTATCATCTGGACATCGAGTTATCTCTCTGAAAACTACTATCAAATTGTTACACATGACTTTTTCTCAATAAAAACTGCAAATACATGGGCAAATTGTTGATTTATCTTCCAAATGAAGACTAATTTCACTTTTCAATAATTTCCCTACCACTGAGACTAGCTTGACAGATCTGTGTTTTCATTATTTATCCCTTCCTTTGTCCTGTGTAACAGTGCAACGTTGGCTGATCTACTTGGCACAACTGCTGTGGCCAGACTGAAATTCTAAATTATTGTCAGCGACCCAACTATTTCATCTTTTGTGTCGCTCAACCGCTTGGTATACTTTTCATCTGCCCTGGAAATAAAACCACTTTTCATTCAGCAAGACAACACAGAACATCACGTCATGTGTCCTAATTTCTGAAAGTACAATGCTACACCCTCCATGATTTCTGTCCCCACATTGTCCGTCTTACTAGTGAACACTGACACAACACATTCGTTTTGACCACAACCTAATCCTCCAGCTCCACTCCAATAATAACACTTAATGGGCATTACTGTTTCCCGAATCATTCTTTTATTATGAATGAGCCTTTAACTTTTAAAAATATTTTCCTTTATTTTCACTGCTATTATTTTCTCATGGTTCCTTTTGCTCTTCTAATTCCTTTGTTTTTCAAACACCCCTTGCACGTTCTGTACTCCATACTAATTTCTATGTTTTGAGATTTCAGTATAGATCGGAAGCCTCCCTTGTTTCTCTTTATCTCACCCTCCATGCCCTTTGGTGTCCAGAGCCCGCTACATTCTTGGTCCCATTCAGTGTCTTCCTGGGAAATGTCCTCCCTGTGATTTTCCTATCTCTTTCTTAAATGTGTCACCCTGCTCTGACTCAGATTTACCAATAAGTGTTAGCTTCCAGTCCACTCTGGTTAAGTCATTACCTGATCTTACTAAAATTGTCCTTCCCCTTTTCAGAACATTGGGCCAATTTCTATTCCTTCGCAGTACAATCTGAAATCCAACTTAATTACGATCACTGTCTGCAAAGTGCACCACCATTGATGTTTTACCCACTGGGTCAACTTCTTTTCCAAAAGTTAAGTCCAGGTTCACCCCTTTCTTGCAAGGTCTGGATTAAAATTCTCTGTACTAACACATACTTTGTTAAAATATTCTCCTGGGGGCATTTTCAGAATTGTGCTCCCTCTAAACTTTTGACACAATGAATATCCAAGCCTATGCTAAGGAAGTTAAAAACTTCTTTTCTCATTCCCCTATTTAATTTACATTTCTCTGAAATTTGCCCATGTATTTGCACTTGGTCTTTTGGACCTATAGTAAGGTCTATCATGCTCTCCCAGTCGTTATGTTTGTTGTATTTTGGTTTTGAAGTACTGTCCATTTGCCTTTGTTCGAGGAGGTATCCATGATTTCATTTTACAGCCTAAAATACTCTCGTCAGAATTGCGTCAGAAGCAACATTCTGTGCCGCAAACCCTCCCCCATCCTTTTCCATCTTTCCCTGTCTCGCCTGAAGGCACTAAATCCTGGAATATTGAATAGCTACTCCCGCCCCGCTCTCAATATGTCTCCGTGATAGCAACCGCATCATTTCCTCATTTATGCCGGTAATTCATCTGCCTTGTTCATCAGACTCTGTCATTAAAACCAATACCATCCAACGTTGCTATCTCCCTTCTGATTTAGCCAACCTATAGTTTCTATGCCTCCTTGACTCCCTTGCTGTGTCCTATAATTTTAGCCTTTCACATTGTCCTGCTGATCTTTCTGTGTGGATCCCAGCTTCTCCAGCACTCTGCACAATTATGATTCTTGTATCCTTTAATCACAAGAAACCTTGATATATGACAACTGATTGTATTTGTTATGAAATTCATCAGATAATTCATGCGATGTGTTTCCTAAAGGTACAGGTCCTCTCCCACCAACTCTTCTCCTAACTGTGAGCTCCAGTGAAGAAATCGCAAGCAGCAAGTTTGCAACCGTCGTCTGTTCAATCATCGATTTCCATCCGAAGTCAATCTCCGTGAGTTGGTTGAAAAATGGCCAACTCTTGGATTCTGGCTTCTTCACGTCTCCCGTGTGTGAGGCGAACGGGAACTTCTCGGTGACGAGTCGGCTGATGGTCCCTTATGGTGAATGGTACAACAACGCAGTCTATACCTGCCAGGTCACTCATGAAGAGAACGTTCAAAGTAAAAACATCACCGCACTCCAGGGTAAGAGACACATACTGAGAGAGCTACAAATCACTCTGAACTCTGAAGTGAATCAAACACACTAATTTATCAGGCGTAGTAAACAGCAAGGTACAGCTTCTCGTTTCTCAACATGTCGCGTATCTCATTTCAATTTGAGTGTTACATTAGCATTGCTCATAATTCAACATTTTGGCAAGTCAGAACAGCATGTTTCCTCTCTGTTGAAGGTAGACATATAGACAGTGAGCTTTGTTAAATAGTTTGTTGCCTGACCATGCTGGGAGAGGCATTCAGAGTGCTGAATCCTTGCCTGGTAGCTGCTTCAAGGATAAGTTTGGGGGTGGAGGGGGGATATTGGAGACATATCTAATTGAAACATAAAAAATACTGAGAGACTGAGGTCGAGTGAACGTGGAATAGATGTTTTGACTGGTAGGCGAGACTAGGACCCAAGAGCACAGTCTCAGGGTCAAAGGGGCACCGTTTAGAAATGAGATGGGGAGGAATTTCTTCAGCCAGAGGGTGATGAATCTGTGGAACTTGTTGCTGCAGAGGGCTGTGGAGACCAGGCCATTGTGTATATTCAAGCCAGAGATAGTTCGGCTCTTGTTTAGTACGGGGAGAAAACAGTAGAATGGCTTTAGCCCGAAACGTCAATTTTCCTGCTCGTCGGATGCTGCCTGACCTGCTGTGCTTTTCCAGCATCATTCTGATCTAAACTCTGGATTGGCCGAACAGCCTTATTCTGATCCTCTATCTTATGATGTTGTGGTCTCAAAATGACGTGGTTAAAATATGCAGTGACCCTTACTTGAAAATAAATCAAAATGCGTTCAATGCTTCATTCCCTGATCAGGAATGTCCTGTCGGCCTTGGACATTGTGGGGCATCGATTTTTATCTGGTACTGAGCTCTTTAACTTCATTTATGGGATCAGACCGCAGACCAAGTGGGTATCACATTTGATGAACTGGGATAAATGTGATCTCACTGAGCTTCCTAAGATGCTCTCTGTAATTAGTGGATGAGGCAGAAGAAAAAATTCTGGTAAGAATGCTACAATAGGGATGAATGAACGAGGAACTCGAGACAGGCTGATTTAGCTTGGTTTGGGGTGGCGATGTTTACACAGTGGGTAGTGGATGTCTATAAAATTAGTGTACATTTCCATCACGTTTGTAGATTAATTTAAGACGCTTTTGTTTGGTTTTTTTTCGCCCCTGCTCCATGAAGAAATGAAAAATTGCAGCTCGGTAAATAAAGTGAAAGTACAGACCAGTCATGAACGAACTGAATGGAGGGAAAGACTTAAGCAGATGGGTGTCCTTCTCGATATCCAATGCTGTACTCAGTGTCTTGTTTTCAGATCTACTCCAAACACAGCCCACGAGGAACAATGACATAAATTAGAGAACGACATCACACCAATAACGCAAAGTATTTTTGATCACGTTAAATATAATGAACAGAATTTCCATGGATATTCACCGCTCCTGTTACACTTTAGAACTCTGCAAAGAGAATAATTATTATTTATTATGATTTGTCTGAAATTTGTGATGTGATTTGGCAGTCAGCGTGACCAGCAGCACTTGCACCTAAGGGTTATGAACATGAAATTGAACTCATTCTATTTAGATTACTCTTGTCACAAGTATCAATAGATGGTCTTAAGTGAGAGACAAACTCTGAAAGAAAGGTAATTCCATGGGTTACATAATGGTATCGTCGATGATTTTACTTTTTTCACAGGTGTCACTTGTTACAAAGCCAGTGTTCTTTAGGAATAATGACACAGGGTATGTCATAGGTAATCACAAATGCTTTCACAAATCAAAATGCATCAACAATAGTAAGCATTGTTTCAGCAATGGTTGGAGTTGCCATTTTGAAGGTGGTGTCTTCACTCTGGGAAGACGTCATCTGAAGATTGGGTGTTTGTATCATAAAGGGACATTTTTCATTGACTTTGATTTTTGTTTCATAGAAGATACCGACTGCCACCCTAACACCGTTAAAATCCTCCCACCGCCAGTAGAACAAGTCTTACTGGAGGCAACGGTGACGTTAACCTGCGTTGTGTCCAATCTCCCTTCTGGAGTCAACGTGACCTGGAAACAAGAAAAGAAGCCTCTGAAATCAGAGATTGCTGACCAGCCCGGACAGAATCCTGACAGCGTGATCAGCAAATTAGACATTTCGACTGAAGCCTGGCTGAGTGGCGTTACCTTTGAATGTGTGGTGAACCATCAAAATCTACCGACTCCGCTGAGGGACTCCATCCACAAGGAGAAAGGTGAGCGGTGAGATTAAAACACATGTGTAATCCAGATCCAGTTACATCAATGGCAGGCTTTGATTGGTAATGAACAAACGCCGTTGGGAGCATTAATGATGCATCTGAAGGCAGGATAGCTAAGTAGCTGATTAAGAAGAAGACTGACCAAAGTATATTGTATTCTGATTAAGTCAGATAAAGTGGGAAGAAGCCTGGGTTGTGATGTCACCATCAGCAATGACAACTGGACAGAATGCCCTTGTTGTGGGCTGGAAACATGGAGGCAACTTTCACATTAAACTTTACTTTTTTTACTGAACAGAATGTGTACCATACTGCTCCTTTAGAAAAGGAAAGTGAATAAATCCCAAATTAAAAATGGCGTATTTTAATATTAAGTGAAATTGTGATATTGGTTCAGGGTGTTTTTAGTTGATTTATATTTGTCTCAAATATTCTGCAGTGATTAATCCGCTGGAGCCATCAGTGTCGGTCCTCCTGCTACCAACAGAAGAAATCTCCGCTCAGAGGTTTCTCTCCCTCACCTGTTTAGTGAGAGGTTTCTCCCCCCGAGAGATCTTCGTCAAGTGGACAAACAATGACAAGCAGGTGAATCCCAGTAACTACAAGAACACCGAAGTGATGGCGGAGAGTGACAACACCTCCTTCTTCAGGACCGCCTGTTATCCATTACAGCGGAGGAGTGGGCCAGCGGTGCTTCTTACTCCTGTGTGGTGGGACATGAAGCGATTCCATTGAAGATCATCAACAGACAGTCGATAAATCCAGCGGTAAACCGAGTTTCGTAAACATTTCACTTGCACTGATGGACACTGTTAATTCATGTCAATAAAAATCTCAAAGTTGCATTTAATAATTCAACAGAAGTAATAAAGCTTTTTTTCCCTCCAGTTGTGAGGTAAATATTGAATTAATTGTTTCTCACTCTGACTTACATTGCATCTGTGTAGTTAAAGTGGGTTATTAACAGGTCTAGACGAGTGTCTTGTGCAGTTAATGTTCTCTGCTCAGATACACCCTGGGTCAGAGACAGAGTAAAGCTCACTCATTGCAGGATTCCGCCAAGTCCCTTATCCATCTTAAATCCCTCTGTGACAAAATCTGACAATGTCCATTTTATGTCAAGGTTAGAGCACGAGTTTTGAACTTGGTGTTCTTGATTCCCCTGATTGGACATTCTTACAAAATTCATGTCAGTTTTAAACTGCCACATTGTACCAATTGGAAATGTAAATTTAAGACACTTTACAAGTAAATTTGATTGGAACATACCAATCATAAAGAGTGTAGAACAGTTTGAATGTAACCTTTGTTTCTGGGGAATTGCCAGGGGTCTTGCGCCAGCGCATGAATTGACAGAATGTATCTTCACTTTCGCACCAAAGAGAATCGACAGATAAGTTGTCGTGGAGCAGAGGGGAGGGGAACGATGAATGGTCTGTCCTCTTGCTCCCTGTGCAGAGTTTTCATGGTAGATGTCCTCTGTAATGTAACCCAGTTATTAACAGGAACAGTCAGCTTCTTGCTTACTGTCCAAAGATTGAACATTTCCATGCAAAATAATACCTTTGAAGCATGTTGGACATGCTTGGTTCTGTTGACAAATGATTAACATTGATTCCCATGATCCAAAACTGGTGTTTGCATCGTCCTGGTTTGAATTCCAGTTTTCTCTCAGTTTTCTGGAGCACATGAGATCAATTCTGGTATTAGAATACCTGATATCATTTTGTTTCACATACAGAACACAAGTAGACATTTCCTAATAAACATATTCAGAAATGTTATCTCTGGGGCAGTGGGGATTTGAACTCACGCCTTTTCTCTCAGAGACAGAAATTCTATCACTGCAACAGAAGAGTTGCTCATAAAATACTTATCTCTCCACGACGATGGGAAATGTTTCCTACAATACCAAAGTCAAATCTAATTATGGGCAATCCATTAAAATTCGAACAATAAATTAGAATAATAAAAATTACAGTCTGCTATAAGAACAGATACAGAGAGATGATCACAAATACACACATAATGACACATATATGGGCTCTCACATATTTATGTGCACACTCAAATGGGCATATAGATAAGATGTCACACACGCATACTTGCACAGAACCACACATGCAAGTGGTACTTGAATACTCACCTAAGCTCATACAAAAGCTCACATTCACCGAAAGAAAATTATTTGCACAAATGAACAGGAGTACTCACAATAACCATGAGAAATATAGACACACGGTAACACACAAATGGGCATGAATACATATACATTCATACAGCACATACACGCATGAACACACAGATACAAATTCCGAAAAATGTCCTCCCACATGTCAACTCATACAGGCACGTAAGTGCACAGAGATAAACATTAATATCATTATTTTCCCATTTTCAGCATCACAATCATACGATGACAGAGGCAGCTTAATTAGTTATTTTTAAACCACATTGATCAGCATGTATACAATGTCACACAAATTCAGAGTCTCACATGCAGACACACAAGTGCATAGATCAACAAATAGAGGGGTGTTTATTAAATAAGGATAATGGGCACAAGCATCACCAAGCATCCACAAACAATAACACAAACAAGCTTCTCAGGAGATGGTTTGGGAAAGATTGCCACACAAGCAGACATCATCATATAAATATAAACATCCATCAAAACATAACATTGCATGCTAACATTTATTAAGCATAAACATGAAAATAACCTAGTTTAGGTAGGACCTGAAACAGACACATAAGCACACATTTTAGATAGCACTAATGAAAAGTGAACACTCACAAAGACATTACAACTTAAGCATAGGCAGCAACGAAGTAGCATATTAGCATGATGATGCTTACACAATGTGAAAAGACCAAAATTTAGGTGCACAAACACATGAGCACACCAGCAGTAAAGGAACAGGAATATGTTTATTCATGCACAGACTCCAACATGGGCAAGAGTGAAGTAAGAGACTCTCATAACCACATACACAAACATTAAAGGGAAACCAAACACACCAAGCAGTAGGTCAAATAAATTAAGGGATACATGTACAAAAACTTATTCCTAAATATACAGATCCTACAAACAAAAATATGAAGCAATATCCTGACTGTGATGTCACTTATATTCACAATTTGCCAAACAGTTGGTCACCAATACATAAAAGTGAGAATCACATTTGAACTTTTATTCAGTGATGGCCACAATTTTCAACTGAAGTGCTGTCACAGCCTATATTTAAAATATAATGATATAATTAAAATGATCATTCGTAATAAGCATTCCTCAAATAATAATATCCTTAAATAATAGATTAAAAAAAAATAAAACGTTCTGACATGGACAATGAAGAAAGAACATGTGCAGTTAGTATTTGTAATTTCTTGTTGAGAGTCAATAATGCACTGATGGATACAGATAAGAGTCACACTTGAGAAATACCTGACTGCTTTATGAAGATGTTATTGTCCTAATTACATGACTTGGATGCACATAGATTGATCTGGATCAAGAAACAATCTAAATGCATTCTCTCGGGCTTTATATTCATAGATTCAATAGATCGCACTTGGATTGAAGACTATGAGGATGGTAACAGCAACATCTGGACAACTGCTTCCACGTTCATCACCTTGTTCTTCCTGAGTATTTTCTATAGCGCTGCCGTCACTCTGGTGAAGGTGAGAATAATCACATCTTTCTCACGCCAAGCAGCCCAATATGTTTTGTGAAATCTCTAAGTGTGTAATTGAATAAACATTAAAGCTGAAAGTCCCTGATCATAAATATCTGCGTCATTGCTTTATCTCTCTTTTCCAGGTTAAGTGAATGAATTGTGGACCCCTTTGATTTTCCTGATCTGCTTATCAGGGTCTCTGAATTCCCAATCTACAATCTGTCCTGTTGCTGACTCTAACAGTGAGATCACTTCAGTTTATCAGCGTGTGACTGAGACAATTATTGATGGATTTTCGTTTTTACTTTGATATCTTTGAGATGGTTGTGGTTGGAAGATTTTGTAGCTTCCTAGTTGTTTGAAGCCCATTTGTCTTGTTTTTATTTGTTCCTTACTCAGAATGGTTGCCTACCTCTTCTGATGAGCCTTTGTATTCCCTTTCTTGTGACTGTTACTGATGTACAGAAAATTCCCACCTCACAGCGCATGCGTTCTTGTCTCAATGTGGCAACCAGCCATTATATTAACTTCTGTTAGCTTTTACATCAACTTTTTGGATAAAAATGCTTTCTGAAATGGTTAATAAATCTCGAATGAATATGCACTAACCTTGAGTTTGCTTAATTCTTTCTTCAAGGCCAGTCAGTAATAATACATTTTCGCACATCCTACTCCTTTCCCAGCCAAATACTTTCACTTGTTCTGTTTGGTTGTGTTTCATCCAGTCATTTAGTTTAATGCTGCGCTGCCATGCAGCCCACTAATGTAAATACATCTTTCACACAATATGCCTGATGGAACAGTCCAGAGGCAGAATGATTAGAGAACATTTCCTCTGATGCACCAAGGGTCACGACCTCGGGTCACGTAATGATAATTTTATAGGCTCCACCAGAAGCCTATAAAAGGCATGCAACAGCGTTTGAAAGTTTACCCTACACCGTCTAAACTAAATGTACTCCCAATGTCTGGACAGCCCGGGTTAATAATGCAAAAATCGCCACCTAAGCGCCCAACGAAACATTCATCAGCCAAAAATGTCAACGTTCAGTCAGGTATTCAGACACAACACGTGCACAATCCAAGGGTGAATTCTCAGAACTGGAGTTTTTCTCACACATAAATCTCATGGAGCACAATTCCTGGGATCTATTTGACACACCACACCTGTCAAATCCCAGGGAGTGAGACTAAGATCTATCTGATACAGGGATATTACTGAACAGCAACCCTCAAAAATAATAAATCAGAGGTCTATGTTGATCAGGCAAGGCAGAGCTCATAAGTAAATATTCAGCCATTGGGATCTACATGACAGAAGATGGAATTGAGAACAAATCACAGCAACTGTTCACAGAGTCTGGAAACTATCAGCAGAGGAGAACGTTCTCAATTTCTCAGAGTTGGTGAGGTATATCATCCCGGGAATAGTGTTGTGAATCAGTCGCGCACCCAATCTCATAACTTCGCATTTTTTCAAAAATGTGGTTCCTGAATCTAGATGCAACATTCCAGGTGAGACAAGAGACTGTTTGATTTCAGTTTAACATAATTGCTCTGTGTTTGTTCTCTACAGCGTTATTGATGAAGTAGGTGCTGAAAATGTGTTGCTGGTTAAAGCACAGAAGGTTAGGCAGCATCCAAGGAACAGGAAATTCGATGTTTTGGGCCAGAGCCCTTCATCAGGAATGAGGAGAGTGTGCCAGGCAGGCTAAGATAAAAGGTAGGGAGGAGGGACTTGGGGGAGGGGCGATGGAGATGTGATAGGTGGAAGGAGGTCAAGGTGAGGGTGATAGGCCGGAGTGGGGTGGGGCGGAGAGGTCAGGAAGAGGATTGCAGGTTAGGAGAGCGGTGCTGAGTTCAAGGGAATCGACTGAGACAAGGTGGGGGGGAGGGGAAATGAGGACACTGGAGAAATCTGAGTTCATTCCTTGTGGTTGGAGGGTTCCCAGGCAGAAGATGAGGCGCTCTTTCTCCAACCGTCGTGTTGTTATGTTCTGGCGATGGAGGAGTCCAAGGACCTGCATGTCCTCGGTGGAGTGGGAGGGAGAATTAAATTGTTGAGCCACTGGGTGGTTGGGTTGGTTGGTCCGGGCGTCCCAGAGGTGTTCCCTGAAGCGTTCTGCAAGTAGGCGGCCTGTCTCCCCAATATAGAGGAGGCCACATCGGGTCCAGCAGATGCAATAGATGATGTGTGTGGAGGTGCAGGTGAATTTGTGGCGGATATGGAAGGATCCCTTGGGGCCTTGGAGAGATGTAAGGGAGGAGGTGTGGGCGCAAGTTTTGCATTTCCTGCGGTTGCAGGGGAAGGTGCTATGAGTGGAGGTTGGGTTGGTGGGGTGTGTGGACCTGACGAGGGAGTCACGAAGGGAGTGGTCTTTGCGCAATGCTGATGATGAAGTAGGGTTTATTTGCTGTTCTGTCCACGTGTCATGGTCCATTCCCTGATTTGTGCACATACACATGGAGGATCCTCTGCTCCTTCACCCCTTTGGGTTTACCCCCTTACTATTGTACGTTCCCCTGAGTTTACCACAAAGCAAAGAAGCACGTCACACCTCCCTGAGACGGAGATATATCTGAACCACCGATATTAATGAATAACAATTCGCAAAAATGATCAATCACTGGTTGATTTCGATCAGAGAAGACAGGGATTAGAAGTTATGGAAACCCTGCTGCTTTCCATGTCCTTTCCCACAACCCCTCTCTCAAACTTGATGCTCTTAGCTGTTCTCCCAATATCCTAACATTTTACCTTAAATTGCTACTAATATTTTTCTGTAATTTTGCATTAGAGACCAAAGCACAGATTGAAACAACAAGGACTCTAAACACTGAACTCTGAGAACGTACACAATAAGGCAACCTACATTCTGAAACAGCAAACACCCGTTAACAAATGGTTGGCAAGTACAAAACAGCGGGTGAGATTAACTTGAACTCATCAAAATAAAAGGAAAGTACTCTGGAGGTACAGCGGTGTAGGCAAGACCTGGGCAGACAGAGTGGAGTTCGTTTTTTAAAATTCTTGTTTATATCCAGAATTTTCCTTCAACACAATATAACCTTTTATTTCCCATCACCCTAGTCCCCCATAGTATCTTTACTTTCAGCTGCTAACCATCACCAGTCAATTGAATAATTTATGTTCAAAGCCCCTCCCACCATCAAAGGTACGGCGGAAGTAGGAAGAGCTAGAAGGAGATTGGAGTCAATTTTTCTTGTGGTGAAACATTACTGCTGTTCTAACACAAGATATTTCTGAGGGATGGTCCAGTGAAGCTATGTGGATGGAACTCATAAATAAGAAGGGCATGATTACTTTGATGCAATTGTAATAGTCCCCCCAGCAGTCAGAGTGAAATTGAGTAACAAATATGTGGAGAGATCTTATTTATACATAAGAGTAATAGGATTGTAATAATCGCAAATTTTAACCTTCCAAACATAAAGTGGGACAGCCATGGTCTTAAACTTGGATGGTGAGTGCTAAAGTCAATTTTCTTCATTAATATACAGATGTAACTGTCACAGAAGGAGCAAACCTGACCTATTCTTGTGATATAAGGCAGGGCAAGTGACTGAATGGTTAGTAGGGGAGCTTTTCGGGGCCGGGGTCATAATTCGATTAGTTTAAAATATCTATGGAAAGGATTGGCATTATATATAAATTAAAGTTCTTAATTGGACTAGGGCAAATTTTGATAGTATGAGACAAAAACATTCAAGAGTTGATTGGAGTAGACTGTTTGTAGCTCAAGGGCCGGCCGGCAAGAGTGAAGCTTTCAGAAGTGAGATAACGAGAGTTCGGAGGTATGATGTTCCTGTTAGTGTGAAGATAAGGCTGGTAAGAAGAGGAAACACTGGAGGAATAAAGATATTGAGGCTCTGGTTCAGATTAAGAATGAATCATATATCAGATATAGATAAATGAGATCAAGCGAATCTCGAAGAGTACAAGAGGGGCAGGGACATTCTAAAGAGGGAAATGAGGAGGGCAAGAAAGGAGAATGAGATAGCCTTGGGAGATAATGTTAAAGATAATCCAAAGAGATTCGACTAGTACATTAAGAGCAAAGAGATAGATTATAGAGTCATAGTGATGTACAACTTGGAAACAGATCTTTCAGTCTCACTTGCCCATGCTATCCTAAACTAATCTAGTCCCATTTGCCAGTACTTGGCCCATATTCCTCTTCTAAAACCTTCCTATTCTTATACACACTCAGATGTCTTTTAAATGTTGAAATTGCACCAGCCTCCACCGCTTCCTCTGGCAGTTCATTCCATACACACCATCCTTTGCATGAAAAAGTTACTCCTTAGGTACTTTCAACTTTTTCCCCTCTTACTCTCAGCCTATACTCACGAGTATAGGTTTAGATGAGACTCCACCCACCTCAGGAAAAAGATCTTGTCTATTCACCGTATCCATGCCTCTGATGATTTTATAAACCTTTTTAAAGTCACCGCTCAGCCTCCAACGCTCCAGAGAAATCAACCCCAGCCTATTCAGCCTCTCCCTATATAACTCTACATGGCTGGGGATATGTAGAAGCCTAAAGGATTGGCTTCATAAATCATGTTGCATTTTATATAAATGCTGTTTTTATAATCATTTAGTTTAAAATGGAGGATGGGTGCCTTCTCAATTTCATACCGGTAGCACAGAAAGACCTGGGGAAATAAACTGCAACAAAAAATGGACAAAAAGTTATTGCACTATGGATAATCTCATCATACCACTCGTGTAAAAAATAATTCCCTATTTTGACCGTGAAGTTAATAGAGTCTATTAATTAGTCCTGTGTTTGTAATAATTTTCGTCTATCTGTCATTCTACATTTAGTTGTTATATTTAACGTGTGGATTACTGCACCTCTCTAAAAATTCAAAACAAAATGAAGTAAAACTGCAAATTAAATATTGCATCTAATTACGACAAAAAAATAGCAATTCAATGACACCAAATTGGAAAGGAATGTTGAAATGTTGCCAATTCTGAGGACTACAAGAAGTTGCAAGAGATCATTAATTAAGTTACGGTATGTTCAAATAATTAGCAAATGAAGATCCACACAGATAAACGGAAGGTATTACATCTTGGTAGGAATAATGTGCAGGTCACTTATTCATAGATGCACGTCTAAGTGAGGGAGATAAACAAAGGGATTTCAGACAATTACATCAGTCACTAACAATTTCACCACAGGTTCCAAAGTCCATAAAAATGCAAACAAAAAATGCAAAAATGCAAACAAAGTTTTATCTCTAAAGGGATAGATTTGAAAGTAGGGTCACTATAAAAATTTGGTTGACTATAATTCAGAGTATTGCCTGCAGTTCGAGTTGACATATTATAGAATGTATGAGAGAGAGTGAAGAGATGATTTATGAGAATGATACACAAGTTTCTGGGTGTGTATATCAAGGAAGAATTGTTGTGCTGTTCACTTCTCTCTTGAAAAGAAGGATGACAGTTGTAAAATTATGAAAGTTTTTGAAAAGAGAAGGTACAGAGAAAACATTTCACTATGGGATAGAATATAACTCGAAGCTGTCAATATAAGACAGTACCTCAAGAAGTTCAAAAGGGAATTTGGAAGAAACCTCTTCACTGAAAGAATGAATAGAATGGGGAATGTGTGACCAGATGGAATAGTTGAAATCAATAGTTTAGATGTATTTCAAGGAAATTAGGCGAGCACTTGGAAGGGATGGAAATAGAGAATTACAACGAGTGATTTAGATGAGGAAAGATGTGAAACACCTTGAGTGGAACATAAGGTGGAACATACACACTGGCATGAACTGATTGTGCCAAATGGTCTGTTTTTCCTCTGTAATCCTATGTAGAAAATCACCATTGTATGAAACAAAAAGTGCATTAAGAACATTTAGAAGAATTATAAAGTTTCTCACAAAAAAGTCTCAAGTATCCAGCATGGAATGTAAATGATTTTATCACATGGCCACACTTCACTATTTGCTTGATAGCACTGAAAAAGCGTAATCACAATACTCTTACTAGGAGTAGGAGTAACCCATCGTCCATGCACCAGTTGGGGGATCTCAATGACTTATTAATGGCCTCAGTAGGAGCTGCCAACCTGGTCCTGGGAATGTTCTGAACACTCCAGCCCTCACGGCTTCTTTCACTCACATACTCTGATTTCCAGTTCCCGTAATGATCACCACCATGGACAGGGGACTGTTCCAATGTGCAGATGGGATTCCCTGTTGTGAGCCATAAGGTACTACATTAGGAGGGACATCCTCCAGGTGTATCACTAGGATGCAGGAGGAGGTCTCCCACACAATGGAGAACCTTACTGCTAATAAACTGCCAGCATTGGCGGGAACACACTCTACATTGACCACCTGAGTGGCCATCCTTTCCCGAATTTGGGATCAATAAAATAGTACGGAGGTGGAAATATGAGAGGCACTGAAACTCCTTCCTTCCCTTATCATCTTCCATCCTATTATCCACCTAATGACCTTGCAGCCTGTCCCTAGAGGGCTGATAGAAACCAGTCCCATTCCAATATTCAAGAACATGAAGAGCTGGCAACCTGGTCAAAATTGATAAAGCTTAAAACAAACAGTCTTGGCCTGACTGTCAAATTCTAAAGTGTAACTTGAGATGAGTTCAATAAAAATGGCAGAAGTACAGAAACAACCATTTCCATCCATCAGAAACAGATTTCTATGAATGGGAACGGGTGGTCCGCTATTGGGAATGGAGCAGTGCATTTGAAAAGTGAATGAGGAGCAGCAATGTTATGTGATGGATGTGCGCACAGTTTGAAGCTGTTTGCTGATTCAGCTTTGCTAAAGGTTTGGCAGATACATTCCAATGAGAATCGATTAAATCTGCCAAAGTGGACGTTAAATACTCACATTTATGAGATGCTTTAACATAGGACATTGAAAAGCTCAGCACAGAACAGGCCCTATGGTCCACAACAGTGTGCCGAGAGTTAATCCTAATGTAAAGTATAATAACAACCTACATACACCTCAACTCACTGCTATCCATGTGCATGTCCAGCAGTCGCTTAAATGTCCCTAATGACTCTGCTTCCACCACCACCTCTGGCAATGCATTCCATGCATTCACAACTGTCTGTTTAACGAACCTACCTCTAATATCTCCTCTATACCTTTCTCCTAATATCTTAAAACTATGACCCCCTCGTACCAGTCAATCCTGCCCTGGGGAAAATTCTCTAGCTATTGACTTTATCTATTCCCTTCATTATTTTGTTCAACTCGATCATGTCTCCTCTCTTCCTCATTCTCTCCAGAGAGAAAAGTCTGAGCTTATTCAACCTATCTTCATAAGGCAAGCCCGCCAGTCCAGACAGCATCCTTGTAAGCCTTCTTTGCACCCTCTCCAAAGCCTCTGTATCTTTATTATAGCAGGGCGACCAGAACTGGACTCAATATTTCAGGTGTGGTCTCACCAGGGACTTGTAGAGCTGTAGCAAATCCTCGCTGCTCTCAAACTCGATTTCCCTGCAAATGAAAGCCTAAACACCATATGCTTTCTTAACAACCCTATTCACTTGGGTGGCAACTTTGAGGGATCTATGTACAGATCCCTCTGTTCCTCCACACAGCATTCGAATTCGACCTTTCAAACTAGAAAAGGATGCCCCGAATGCCAACCAGGAGAAGGTTGTTGGCATGTATCAGAAGAGTTAGGACCAATGACTAGAAACCTGAAACCGGCTTTTAAGCAAGATTTCAAAGAGAGAATGAGTACCAGAGGGCATCTAAGGAAGTTTAACAGTAAAGTACAGCTAATTAAGGGGACAAAAAGATATAAAGCAATCAGAGAACCAAAGAACAGATTGTGTATATAAGGGGTACAAGAGACAGCGTGGATCAAGGCCTTGAAGAATTTACAGATAGACATAAGTTTAAACTCAATACATTAGATGATAACGAGCCAGTTAAGATCTCAGTCCTTTCTCTATCAGCACAAGTTTAAGTTTACCAGTCTTGTCCAGGCCAGCATTAAATGGGATTTTTATTTGCACTGTGCACATCTCCTGATTTCACAAGATATCTTAGTTTTGTAAATGCAATAGAATGTATTTTCCACCGTTTCAGCAATTCATTAAATAGAAGTTAACAGAAATAAACAACTTTCCAAAGCTGTCATTCAACAGCCAGACTGATACAATATTCAGAGGATCTGCATGAACAAAGTGGGCTTGTCAGGGGGTTAAATCATTTCAAATTCGAAAACTACATTCCATTTTAATCAGATCAGCTGGATGTTGGATACTCCACTAATAAACGTTTCCCATATTCAAACAGTTGTTTGCAAAAACAGAAATTGGGCATTGCTGTAAAATAGGACATGTTCTTTTTCCTATTTTTTTGTCTTGCATTCATCAGGATAGCTGCAAGAATTTTGACATAAAGGGAAATAACATTTTGTTCTGAACAAGAAAAGAGTTCTGATGCTTTGGAAAGTACACAATGATCGATCGAGATGTCCCCAATGGAAATGGACTGGTCAGATGGTTATGGACAGTTAACAGCTAAATTTTGTTAAGTTTTCAATTGGCAGGTTGCCTGAGTGGTCAAGGTATTGCCCTGCCAACTGAGTCAGAGAATTGCCATCACCAATTTAGTTGAATCACAACAAGCATTGGCTGTTAACTGCCAATCATCACCTGGTCCATTCTCCATGTCTTTACCAAACAGCACTCATTACCCAGACAGATTAAATGCTTTCTCCCTTTCCATTGGTATTCTTGAGAGTATCCTGATAAGTACAATGCTAAAGACTTAAATTTAAAAAAAACGTTATTTTCATCAATACTCAAATGTCCATGTTGTACTAGCTGGCAGAGGTGAAACTTCACTATAATGTATCAGGCCTACAATGAACTGGTAAAGTTCTGCACTGGTCTCAGAGGGAAACCAGCAACAATGTCCTTGTGGAGACATCACTTTGCCTTTGATACTGTACAGCAACAATGTCAAAGCCATTGAGGAACAGAAATAAATAGAAACAAACCACATACACATACACACAGCACACTATTATGTAAAGTAACTGAGAGAAATTCTGCACGAGCAGAAAAAGTTAATTGTCATTCTGAATAGTGAATGTGGCACCAAAAGCACCTTTGTGATAATGACAGTTTGAAAATCTAGCCCACATTGGTTTGCAGCAGTTGAATAATTAGTAATTCTTTGATGAGCCCCGGTCAGTTCTGACACCAGTATGTGACCATAGATTCAGATTGTTTTTAAAGGCAGATATCAATATGAAGGTGCACAGTGGCAGGAGCACGGCTATTCTATGGACAGCACTAAAGAGATCTCACACCCATTGGCTCTTTAATAAAGAAATGGGGCAAACCTCAGAGATAGGGAAATGTAAATAAAGGAACCACTATCAAGATTTCATCCAATTAGATTGTAACTGATACCTGATCACCAAATTCAGCTGCCATTTGAAAGGATGCAAGAAGCCATATAAGGAGATATTCCACATTTCACTTGATTTCTGTGTCGCATTATCACAAGAGAGCTTTGTAGTTGCCTCCAGCAGATATTATTTGTTTCCACAAACCACATAGGTTTGACAGAGAAGCATTGGTTCTGATCACAGATCAGAACCGAATAGTGCAGAACCACATCATAATTCATCTCGAGAAGCTGTGTCAATGGGTGTTTGGGTTTGCAGTGCCTCTATGTTCTGAGCTTCGGCCCCAGTCTCTCGCTATTCTCTCTTTTTCTGATAAGTTGCAGTTCCAGTCAGTTTGCACTTCATCATTGTCCCAGATTATAGAGGTTTCAGTATCAGTGAGTTCACCAGTATAGCACGTTGGGTAAATCAGCAGTGGCTCCACTGAAAAGGCTTTTAAATTCTGGAGTTCATACAACAGCACATAGTTATCCCTATTAAAAGATGTAATAACAATTAGCAACATTATATTTGATCTGCGAGATTTTCCATTACTGACTGCAATGAAGTTAACTCATGGGATATAGAAACTCGCCAATGTCAGTAAAAACCTCTTAAACTTTGGGCAAAGCCCAGGCTATTGACTTAAGAGAATAAACTCCATACAATAATGCAACAAAGTAAAGCAGATTGAAGCCAAATGATGCACAGGTTTGAAGAAGAGCAAAACCCCCTCTACCCCAGCAGGCAGGTAAGTAAAAAAAAAGTTGTGCATTTATATAACATCATTATGCAATCTCAGAGTATCCTCAACATCTATTTCCAGATCTCTGAAACAAGTGCAGAACCCCTTGGGGTCACTGTCAACTACATGCTATCAAACCAGGGAATCAGAGATGGAAATATCAGCATGTGTCCATGTAGCAGTTCAAAATGGATGTTTAATACCTCCGCTTGAATAACTAGCAAAATTGTTTCACGGTATGAACAATGAACGAGAACAGGTCACTTGGCCCTTTGAGCCTGCTCCACCATTCAATAAGATCCTGACTGACCCGATTTGAACAAGCTTATAAAACATTCAGCTGACAATATCCCACTTTAGCTTCTCTCATTCTATCATTTTAGTATATTCCACTACACATCTATTCTAATCTGGAGAATAATTTTCCTGCTGTTAATCACTGTTCCACACTGTACTCCTTTCCTCATTCGAATTTAAAGAGGCTGCAATGCACTGCTCTTTTCCTCAGCTTATTTTTTAGACAAGATGAAATAGATTGCTACACAATCCACTGTTTGCTGGTACTTGACACAATGAGAACTATTGAAATATTTCACACTCCTTTGGTGAAAAAATATAATTTGTTTTAATCCTTTAAAACTGGTTCAATTCGTTTTATATATGCATTGAATCGTATTTCAGTTTAATCCAGATGTTATTACAAAGTGAAATATTACAGCACTGAGCTTTATCCCCTTCTCATTTGATGGAAGTTGGAAAGGAGCAGAGAGTGAAAAATAAACAGCAAAGTTGAGTAAGAATGCATGCAGGTTCTGACAAAGTCAATTTTCAATCAGAGATATTCTATACAACAACCGAAGTACTTTTGATCATGTAGTCACATGTCAGAAAAGTGATATCTCATTTGTGTACCATGAAAAGATGCAGGAAGGAGATGATGCCCAGATCATCTGCTCATCTGGATTAGGCAATAAATATTGGCAGGGACACCAGATATAATCTCACTTTAATTCAAAATAGTAAGGGTCCCTATAGAGGGCAGTGTGGCTTTGGTTTAATGCCTCATACACGTCTGATGTGCAGGATTATCTCAGGATTGCATTGCCGTGGCAGTATCGATTAGTGTATACTAATCCCGAAGGTAGATCTTGAACCCTCAACCTTCCGACTCAGAGATCAGCATTATAGTCAGTCACACCTAAGCAGCACACAATACTCTGACAATTGGCTTATTATTTACATCCCCAGGGATTAATGAAGCAATTAAGGGCAATTGCATCCACTCTGTATGAGATGCAAAACAGACCTCTGTCAGTAGGCTTAAGATCCTAGATTAGACTTAGTAGGCTTGTATTCTTGTCCCACCTACTCCAAAGGTGTGTCATACATCGCTGAACATTTTAATTTTAAAAAAAGGAATACTTCTTCAACCAATAGGCTGTTGTCAGTTGGAAAGTGCAACATGTGTAATTAGGAATCAGCACTTTGAGTCATCTTTGCTGATTCCCTGTGTGTTATACGGGAGTCAGTAATTTTTATCAGTGCCCACCGTTACAGCTACAAGAAGTCCTTTAATATCTCTCCTCAATAGGTCATTCTTCCCTTTTGAATATGGGCAGTGAGCACTCAGTCCTATCTCTTCCTTAGCAACAAATGGCTACCTTGCTTCCGGCTAGCTGTCAGCAATAGGTTAATTTGCATTGTCAAAGTGTGGCAATACTGAGAACAACGGTCCCCATACATGACCCAGGCTAAGATCATAAATGCAGCTCAAATCTGTGTTTATGTCCAGAATTAGGTAACCAGGAAGGATGTTCTCCACGACTGGGGAGTCCAGAACTAGGGCTCACGGTCTAAGGATACTGGCTCGGGCATTTTGGACTGAGATGAGGAAACATTTCTTCACCCTGACAGTAGTGACTTTTTTGAATTGATTGAGTCCAAAACATAATAGTTTTTTTTCGGGCTAAAGGGATCAAATCTTACAGAAAGAATGATGGTTCAGGGTACTGACTTGGATAATCAGCCATCTTCATTTTAAACAGCAGCGCATGCTTAAGGGGCTGAATGGCTTACTGCTCCACCTATTTCTGTGACCATTCTGTGGCTTGAAGAGATGTGTTTTGTTCAAAAGATAATCAAGATGATTGTGAATTGGACATTCTTCAAATTAAATTGAACAATGAGGAAGTTCTGGAAAACTGGGATAAACTGCTGAGTTACCTTCCAGATGAAAATCTGAATGAGCTGAAAGAGTTCGTATAATCACAGAGGGAGATATGTGGGAATAACCTGGGAATTACTAATCTCACTGCACATAATATTGATTGAGGAAATGCTGTTCCACTCAAGCAACATCCTAGAGACTTAACCTTTGAAGGGTAGCACAGGTTCAGAAAGAGACTGAACACATGCTGAAGCATAACATGGTCATACATTGGATCAAACTTACTTTTTGACTGTCACTTTCTTTTCTCATGAACTTAAATTGTCAACTTCCTCAGAACTTGGGCAGAGTTTCACTCCATGTTTATTTCACAGCTTCAATTGAATGCAAGGACAAATTAAGACACTTCAAGCAAACATTTTCAACTACAATTAAAGAGGCAACTTGATATAGTACTTGGGGCAAATGGGATCGAATGTTATGGAGAGAAAGCATGATTCGGCTATTGAGTTGGACAATCAGACATGATGGTGATGAATGGCAGAACAGGCTCAAAGGTTGCATGGCCTTCTCCTGCTCCTACTTTCTATGTTTCTAAACCAGTTTAAATACCCACTAAAACTGAAGATTCAGAATTATAAGCCGTCATCAGATGATTTAAATAACCAAGTTACACATTAGATATTTTAGTCAGCATATAAAGTTAGTCCATATGATCTCCCAGTATTGTTGCTTGAGACTGAGATTACAGTTCATTCGAAGCTTTCCCACTACTAAGATGAATCTGTTTGCTGGATTTATCCAGACAATTTTGAACAAAAATATTTTGAATGTTGTGATTCTCCACTCTCTGATTCCATGCTTCTATTTGAACAGATTTAGGTTGTTGTGGACATTAACAATACAGCTTCAATGTTACTTTTCTCTGTATCCTCAGGTGTCTCCAGTTCAGTTGTTATCAGTTACCAACACTCAATGACAATCAGCCTTTCTAATTGGAGCACAAATAGCTGGGGATGCTCAATGTGTCATGGGACTCAAAAACATTAACTCTGCTTTCCCGCCATAGGCGCTGACAGACCTGCTGAGATTCTCCAACAGTTTCATTTTTGATTCAGATTTCCAGTATCTGCAATTTTGTTTTATTTTAGCCTTTCTAAAATTCTGTCAAACTTCATCGCATCCAAGTCTCAACTGCATTTTATTTCACAATGAACTGGACATCAAATCCCTCTTCATAATACCTCAGCCAGGCCCCTGCCCCTATTAATTTTAAACAGGGGATTTTTGATCATTGGCCCCACTCATTCTTTTGCTGCCCTTTCACTGTTTGTGATTAATGATGACTTTGGATTCCCTGTTAAAGTTAGCTGCCAGTCTCCCTTACTCTTTATTTCCCCTCTGAACTGTCTGTATTTAGAAAGGTTCTCACTGGGGTTAACAATAATCCATATCCTTTGCAACATCATGCAGGAAATTAGAGTATTGTTTTGCCACCATTTCCTGCTTGTGGAACTGTTACGCTGTACTGTACGGCTGAAGCTGAACATTGTCCAGATTTGTGCTCAAATGTCCTTGTTCAAATGCTCTCTTGCCCCATTGAACTCAGCCCTCCTCCAACTCAGAATTATTCTGGATTGGTCCTTGTTCATTTTATACACAAGCTAAAATCTTTTGATACAATGATCAATGCTTTCTTAAATGATCCCAGTCTAATATTTAATGGATTTTATACATATTGTGTGTATGCACAGAAATTACTAGATTGGCAGTGTAGATTGAAGATATCATTAGGATTCTGAACATTATAAATAGGACTGGTATGCAAAATAAGGAAATTATGACAAATAGTTAGAAACACTCCTGCTTTTCACTCATGCAGCATGCTTCAGGAAGGGATTCGTGAAGGTGCACAAAAGGTCCACAAAAACGGTCCCAGAGATGAGCAACTGGACACCTACGTGGATAGTTTGAAGAAGCTCGGGCTGCTCTTTATGGACAACAGAAGATAAAGAAGACATTTTACCAATGTTCAAAATAATGAGGGATTTGGATAGAGTGGAGTAAAAGTG